>NC_053023.1:244589613-244841238 GCF_003073215.2 Triticum urartu | reverse complement strand
AAGCTTGGGGATGCTGATACGTCTCCAACGTATCTATAATTTTTTATTGCTCCAAGCTATATTATCTTCTGTTTTGGATGTTTATGGGCTTTATTATACACTTTTATATCATTTTTGGGACTAACCTATTAACCCATAGCCCAATGCCAGTTTCTGTTTTTACCTTGTTTTAGAATATCGCAGAGAAGGAAAACCAAACGGAGTCCAATTGAACTGAAACTTCACGGAACTTATTTTTGGATCAGAAGCAACCGGGGAGACATGGAGTCTACGTCAAGGAAGCTTCGAGGAGGCCACGAGGTAGGGGGGCGCGCCCACCCCCCTAGGGCGCGCCCTCCACCCTCGTGGGCCCCTCGTGGCCCCCCTGACATACTTCTTCCGCCTATATATCTCCATATATCCTAAAACTACCGGGGAGCACAATAGATCGGGAGTTCCGCCGCCAGAAGCCTCCGTAGCCACCGAAAACCAATCTAGACCCGTTCCAGCACCCTGCCGGAGGGGGAATCCCTCTCCGGTGGCCATCTTCATCATCCCGGTGCTCTCCATGACGAGGAGGGAGTAGTTCTCCCTCGGGGCTGAGAGTATGTACCAGTAGCTATGTGTTTGATCTCTCTCTCTCTCTCGTGTTCTTGAGATGATACGATCTTGATGTATCGCGAGCTTTGCTATTATAGTTGGATCTTATGATGTTTCTCCCCCTCTACTCTCTTGTAACGGATTGAGTTTTCCCCTTGAAGTAATATTATCGGATTGAGTCTTTAAAGATTTGAGAACACTTGATGTATGTCTTGCCGTGCGTATCTTTGGTGACAATGGGATACCACGTGATTCACTTGATGTATGTTTTGGTGATGAACTTGCGGGATCCTCCGATGAACCTATGCATAGGGGTTGGCACACGTTTTTGTCACGATTCTCCGGTAGAACTTTGGGGCACTCTTTGAGGTCCTTTGTGTTGGTTGAATAGATGAATCTGAGATTGTGTGATGCATATAGTATAATCATACCCACGGATACTTGAGGTTACATTGGAGTATCTAGGTGACATTAGGGGTTTGATTGATTTGTGTCTTAAGGTGTTATTCTAGTACGGACTCTAGGGCTGTTTGTGACACTTATAGGAATAGCCCAACGGATTGATTGGAAAGAATAACTTTGAGGTGGTTTCGTACCCTACCATAATCTCTTTGTTTGTTCTCCGCTATTAGTGACTTTGGAGTGACTCTTTGTTGCATGTTGAGGGATAGTTATGTGATCCAATTATGTTAGTATTGTTGAGGGAACTTGCACTAGCGAAAGTATGAACCCTAGGCCTTGTTTCCTAGCATTGCAATACCGTTTACGCTCACTTTTACCACTAGTTACCTTGCTGTTTTTATATTTTCGGATTTCAAAAACTTTTATCTACCATCCATATACCACTTGTATCACTATCTCTTCGTCGAACTAGTGCACCTATACAATTTACCATTGTATTGGGTGTGTTGGGGACACAAGAGACTCTTTGTTATTTGGTTGCAGGGTTGCTTGAGAGAGACCATCTTCATCCTACGCCTCCTACGGATTGATAAACCTTAGGTCATCCACTTGAGGGAAATTTGCTACTGTCCTACAAACCTCTACACTTGGAGGCCCAACAACGTCTACAAGAAGAAGGTTGTGTAGTAGACATCAGGTATATCCCCGACAGGTACCTCACCCATATCTAGGATTGGTTCAAGGCAGTTGTATTCTGCAGATTAAGCATGTCAATCCAGCTTCTACTCTGTTCTACCTTGGAGTATTACCCTATTTATGTCCAGAATATAATAGGAATTGCACCATCTCTTATGAATTCTTGATGCAGTGATACTTCTCACCATCATCATTCATTCCTCGGTCCTCGTGTTGCTGTAACCGAAATGCCGACAAGTGAATTGTAATGTGTGAAATCAATACACCGAGCAACTCGTTGCTTGGTAGTAAATGGACAATATTCTCATTCTTAGCATGTTGGTTATTGAATCATCATTCTAAGATAGATTGTGCTACCTAATCCTTATTTCTGGTGCACTCTTCGATCAATGAGTTAGGATTAATCAATCCCTTGCTTATTTGATCATATCATCTTGCTCTGTAAAGCAAGATTGTTCTCGAGCTTAGTAACATATCAGTGGTTCGTGATGTTCCGAATATCTTCTCGGAAGTATTACCAGGTTGTCACCTAACCGCTATGTTGAGTTCGTGATCATGTTGGTTTTCCTCCAAACCACCCATTCTCCAGGATTCTGTGTTGGATACCCTGAACTAGTCGGTTGAGCTAAACAAGAACTTGGAGAGTTGGAAGGTGAAAGCTTTTCTTAACTTAGTTCATTACAAAGGGATATCTTTGTGTTTGTGTGTGTGTGTGTTGAGGAAAGATGATACCTTCATCGATTGATCCTCGTGTTCAGTTCTTGAACCTATTGTCTCATCCAATCTTTGATTTGAGTGTGGGCTATCCTCAACTCAAATCAGAACCAACGATGTTCGTAATGTTGTTTTACCCGTTGTTGTTTCCTTGGGCATACACCATTATATCCTTTGGTCTGACCAATACTATCACATTGTTCATATAATGGTGGAATTCCAGTGATATGGAAATTCCGATGAGTTGCTGTTGAGCCCATCAGCAGCATTTTGTCTCCTCCATGATTCATGATGAACATCAAGCTAGTGTTGGAAACTTTCATAAGCATTATCTTCGTGTCCCGTTCCTGAAGCCTATGTTTGAATGAAAGAAGTGACTCCCTCTAATTCACGTGCATTTGGTGCAAGTTGCTGCCATGAATTCGAAAAAGTTAGCTTTGCTTCCTCTGGAATCATCCCAAGTCAGTCATGCATGTGTGAAGTATTCCATGGTTTGATAGGCTCGCTACCTCCACTCCATGTGTAATTCCTAACACCAAGCCACTGATTGAATTGTTCAAGGAGAAGAAGTTCCTGCATAAGAGCTAATCATATGACTTATGTAAGGACTTCGTTATCCGCAATGATGGTTCCAAACCAGAACTCGGTAGTGTTTTGTTGTAAGACTACTACGTGGTCATGCTTGTCCGGGACAGTGTGTTCACATGTGTGTAGCAGATCAACTCATGTTTTGGAGCTTGCTATCATAGTTCATTCCCCGAGAATCTTGCAATGCCATCTCATCGATTTCTGTTGCAAACTTTCATTTTTCTTTCTAGACTTGATGAGTCTGGAATATCCTGACCCCAACCAGATCTGAATCTCACGTAGATATGATGGTTGGAACATTCCCAACATTTGCATTTTGTTCCCAGCTTTCACCGCCTTGTGCCATATTACTATGGTGTGCCTTTTCAGTAATTGTTACTTAGGATCATCTTCAAGAGTGGTCCTACCATGGGTGCCATCCATTTTCGATGATAAGCAAAAATCATCCATTGCGTTGTCTTCAACAAGGTAGTCCACATCATCCATTCTAGTCCGGGTATGCCATCCTTTCATACCCCGCCAAACGTTTGTTGGTGAATTGCCTCAGGTTGGTATAGAGAATTTCAATGTTCTCTGAATCAAAAGTAATTCTTTTTGCCACTTAAGGGATGATTCTATGGGTCACCCTCCTCCAAGATGTCTCGTTTTGGTGTCATGGCAACTCAATTCCTCGCTACGTTGGCAACCATTCACCACCCTCTTAGGCGTGGAATTGTTGCCTACCTAGTGGACCTTTGTCATGTGTTTCACTCCATCCCTATGGATGTATGCTTCATGTCTCAGCTCGAGAGATGTTTCAGCGTCTCGCTCCATGAGTTGATCCTGAATTGTTCGATCTTCGATAAGATCGATCCTTCTGGAGTTTTCCCTTTTCTCTCATTGTCATGTTAGTTGGAGTTCTCAGAGCAAGACATTGAGACAATGATGGTGATCGAATCAATGTTCTTATGAAGTGCCACCTGGATCATGAAGATTGTGTTAGTTTGCCTTTCCCCTTCATCTTACCCTACGCTTGAATCTCGGGACGAGATTCTCTTTTAGTGGGGGTGAGTTGTCATATCCCTAGTTATGGTCTGCCTAGTGCTAGCATCTGGTGTTGCATTATGTTTAAATCTCCCAGAAAGTTGAAATGGGGATGACAGAAACCCTCAGCACCACTTAAACCAACTAGGGTTTACTAAAATCCTTTTCAATGAACCTAAAATTCCCTTCTAAAATGTTCATCATCTTTGCCTTGGTCTAGAACCTCTGACAAAAATGGTGCACAATTTTCTAGGGCAACATAAGGTCACTGGATTAAATCATACTCTATTTGCATTTGGGCATTTAAATACTATAAAATATTTTAAATGTCCAAATAATCATAAACTAAAATGTTTACTGTTGGAAATATTCCAAACAGTGGACATGAGAAGTTTCATGTTTTTTGAGTTAGTTTTAGTATTTTTAATAACGCTCTAAAGTTGCAGAAAAATATAAAACAGACATAATTAGAAGAGAGAGAAAGGCCAGAGGCCACTTACCTGGCGCCCCACCACGGCCCAGTAGAGGCCCAGCCCACTGGCCTCTGCCAGTCATCACCAACCTCCCGCCAGGAGGATAGCGCATGCGTGGCCGCCGCGTGCGAGCACACGCCCCACCACCTCCTGCTTGCCGCCGAGCTCCTCGACGCGTGGATGACCGCCCCGCTGCCGTCCCGTTCCAAGCGACACCTCATTTCCACCTTGGCTCTCTCCCTCGCCCTCTCCCCACCATGGTCGTAGCCGTTGTTCGCTCGCCGCTGTCGCCCGCTAGCCACCGCCTCCCCCTCGTCGCCCCGCCGTGTCCACAAGCATCGCTGTTGAAAGCACAAGTGCTCCCTAGGTGGTTTTGATAATTGATGACAACATATCTCTTGTTGGACTAACACTTCTATCTAGCATGTTTCAGATAAGTTCAACAATGGAGTGGCATGGACTAAAGGTTGTGGGAACTCCTTCAAGATGCTAAGGACAAGGGATTGGCTAAAGCTTCAAGCTCAAGACTCTTCACTTTTACATTTTAGCGATCCAAGATCACATTGAGTCCATAGGAAAAGCCAATACTATCAAGGAGGGATGAGGTGTTGCTTAATGAGCCTCTTGCTCCATGTGCTTAATGATATGCTCCAAAATCCTCAGCTACTTTCCCACTTCCACATATGACCTAAACCCTAAGCCAAACTCGGTCCTACCGATTCTTCCTATCCGGCGCCACCGAGTTTCACTTGTCATAAGCCACTGCCAAACCCTAATCATTTCGGTCTCACCGATGGGATCTCGATCTCACCGAGATGGGCTTGCAAACTCTTTGTTACCCATTGCAATATTCTCGGTCCCACCGAGATATGCAATCGGTCCCACCGAGTTTGCTTGACCAAATCTTAGTTTCACTTATTACCCAAATCGGTCCCACCGAGTTTGAGTAATCGGTCAAACCGAGTTTTGGATTTACCCTAACCCTAGCACATCGGTCCCACCGAGTTGATCCAGTCGGTCCCACCGAAATCACTAACGGTCACTAGGTTTAAATTTTCGGTCCGACCGAGTTTATTGATTCGGTCCCACCGAGATTGGAAAACTGTGTAACGGTTGAATTTTGTGTGGAGGCTATATATACCCCTCCACCTCCTTCTCATTCGAGGAGAGAGCCATCAAAACACACACACCATTCCAACTCATATGTTCTGAGAGAGAACCACCTACTCATGTGTTGAGATCAAGACATTCCATTCCTACCATATGAATCTTGATCTCTAGCCTTCCCAAGTTGCTTTCCATAAAAACCCTCTTTCCACCAAATCCAAATCCTATGAGAGAGAGTTGAGTGTTGGGGAGACTATCATTTGAAGCACAAGAGCAAGGAGTTCATTACCTACACACCATTTGTTACTTCTTGGAGAGTGGTGTCTCCTAGATTGGCTAGGTGTCACTTGGGAGCCTCCGACAAGATTGTGGAGTTGAACCAAGGAGTTTTTAAGGGCAAGGAGATCGCCTACTTCGTGAAGATCTACCGCTAGGTGAGGCAAGTCTTGTGGGCGATGGCCATGGTGGGATAGACAAGGTTGCTTCTTCGTGGACCCTTTGTGGGTGGTTGTGCTTCTTCATGGACCCTTCGTGGGTGGAGCCCTGTGTGGACTCGCGCAACCGTTGCCCTTGGGTGGAGCCCTGTGTGGACTCGCGCGACCGTTACCCTTCGTGGGTTGAAGTCTCCATCAACGTGGATGTAGGATAGCACCACCTATCCGAACCACGGGAAAAACATCCGTGTCTCCAATTGTGTTTGATCTCTTCAAACCCTTCCCTTTACATTCTTGCAAGTTGCATGCTTTACATTCCGCTGCTCATATACTCTTTGCATGCTTGCTTGATATGTATTGTGTGTGTTGAAATTGTGCCTAAACTCCACTTAAACCGAAAAAGCTTAAAAATTGCAACTTTAGCACTAAGTGTCTAATCACCCCCCCTCTAGACACATCTACTTCTAGATCCTACAAGTGGTATCAGAGCTTTGGTCTCCATTGCCTTGGTTTAATCACCATTGGACGAAGATGGATGTGTCTACTCTAGGGAGTCTTAGACATAGAGTGCCTATTCTTGATGGAAAGTATTTTCATGAGTGGAAAAATGAGATGCTTGTAATCTTCAATCAATATCATTTGAACAAGTATATTGCTAGCCCTTATGCACCCCATATTGATCCCTTGCATCCTACCCTAGATGAAGATATTGACATGATTTGCAATCTTAGAACTATTGAGCTCATCATTAGAGGATTGCCCAAAAATTTGATTGCTAGTTTGCCTACTCAAAATTGCGCCTATACTATATGGAAATTTCTTGAGGAACGGTTTCCCAATCATTCCTTGAAAACTTTGGATGAAATTCTCCATAAATCTGTTGCCTTGAGTAAGATGAACTCTAGTGATCCTAGTTTTGGTAAATGTCTTCTTGAACTCGCCAATCTTAAGCATGCTAAAGGAGATGTTGGAATCATTAATGATATCATACTCAAAGCTATAAGAATTAATAAAAGTAACCACTTTGATCATTTATCTAATGAATTACCCTCTCTAGGAAATGATGAGTCACAAGATCATGATGAACATGAATATTATGATGATGATGATAGTGACTTCGATCTTGATGATGCAATGAGACATTTTGGTCTTATGGCAAATCTTCGGGGATATGAATCAGGAGGAAAGGAATGGGTTCTTGATAGTGGATGCACTGATCATATGACCGGAGATGAAGAGATGTTTCGTGAGCTTGCTGAAAACAACGGCCCTCGAAAATATGTCACCTTTGGTGATAATTCAAAGGGTAAAGTGGTTGGCCTTGGTAAGGTGGCCATCTCACATGATAGTTCCATTCAAAATGTCATGCTCGTTGAATCTCTTGGATACAACTTACTTTCAGTATCTAGACTTGCTGATTTCGGTTTGAATGTCCTATTTACTGAGGTAGATTGCCAAGTATTTCGTCGAGACAATCATAAAATGGTCTTTACGGGTATGCGTAGAGGTGATCTTTACATTATCGATTTCTCTAAAAAGGCACAACCTAAAACTTGCTTTGTTGCTAAATCCTCAAAAGGTTGGTTGTGGCATAGACGACTAGGTCACGTTGGCATGAGAAACCTTGACAAGCTTATTAAAGGAAATCATATCCTTGGAGTTAACGATGTCATATTTGATAAGGATAGACTTTGCAGTGCTTGTCAAGCAGGTAAACAGGTTGGAGGAAGACATCCCGTGAAGAACATCATGACCACAAGGAGGCCACTCGAGCTGCTTCACATGGATCTTTTTGGTCCCAATGCCTACAAGAGTCTCGGTGGAAATTCTTTTGGTCTAGTTATAGTTGATGATTTTTCAAGATTTACGTGGGTGTTCTTTCTTAATGACAAGTCGCAGGTCCAGAAGATCTTCAGAAACTTCGCTAGGAAAGCCCAAAATCAGTTTGATGTGAAGATCAAGAAGGTTCGGAGTGACAACGGAACGGAGTTCAAGAACGCAAATGTGGACACCTTTCTTGACGAAGAAGGGATTTCACACGAGTTCTCGGCTACATACACACCTCAACAAAATGGAGTTGTTGAGAGGAAGAACCGGACGCTCATCGAAATGGCAAGAACGATGCTTGATGAATACAAGACGCCAAAGCACTTTTGGGCAGAAGCGGTTGAGACAGCTTGTCATGCAACAAATCGCTTATATCTTCACAAGCTACTCGGCAAGATGGCATACGAGCTCCTCACCGGTAACAAGCCTCAAGTTGGATACTTTCGAGTATTCGGCTCAAAGTGCTACATTCTTGATAAGCATCGTCATTCAAAGTTTGCTCCTAAATCTCATGAAGGTTTTCTACTTGGTTATGGATCAAACTCTCACGCTTACCGTGTCTACAACAATTTCACCCGAAAGGTTGAAGAGACGGTAGATGTGAAGTTTGATGAATCTAATGGCTCGCAAGTAGAGCAATTGCCAATTGATGTAGGAGACAAAGACCCTTCAGAAGCAATTCAAGACTTGTCCATCGGCAAAATTCGTCCAACAGAGGTGAAGGAGAGTACTTCATCCGTCCAAGTGGAAGCTTCTACTTCACGACAAGGTGAACCAAGAATCGACACGGAAGCATCCACAAGTGGGACACACCAAGATGAAGAAAACGAGGAAGTACGTCAAGATGAACATCAACAACCTCCTTCTCCACCACGACAAGAGAACGACGACGTCAACAATGAAGAAGGCCAAGAAGAAGAACAAGATGAAGAAGATGTTCAACGAAGACCCAAGCAAAAGCTCTCACGAGTTCGAGCAAGAATTGCCAAAGATCATCCCGTCGAGCAAATCCTCAATGATATACAAACCGGGAGAATCACTCGCTCAAAAACTCGTTTAGCTAACTTTTGTGAAAACTATTCATTCATCTCTAGCATTGAACCAATGAAGGTTGAAGAAGCATTGGAAGATCCGGATTGGATAAACGCTATGCATGTAGAGCTACATAATTTTGAGAGAAACCAAGTTTGGACATTGGTTGAGAAGCCCGACAACAACCACAACATCATTGGTACCAAATGGGTGTTTCGCAACAAGCAAGATGAATATGGACAAGTGGTTCGCAACAAAGCACGTCTCGTCGCCCAAGGGTACACACAAGTCAAAGGTATGGACTATGGTGAGACGTATGCTCCCGTTGCTAGACTTGAGTCCATTCGCATCTTACTTGCCTATGCTAATCACCATAATATCACCTTGTACCAAATGGACATTAAAAGTGCTTTTCTAAATGGAGAAATAGAGGAGGAAGTTTATGTCAAACAACCTCCCGGCTTTGTAAATCCTAAGAAACCAAATCATGTTTACAAACTTCACAAAGCTCTTTATGGTCTTAAACAAGCTCCTAGAGCATGGTATAAATGCTTGACCAAGTTCCTTACTACAAGTGGTTTTGAAATTGGTAAAATTGATTCTACTCTTTTTACTAAAAGGGTTAATGGAGAACTATTTGTATGCCAAATTTATGTTGATGACATCATATTTGGTTCAACTAACCCTCTCTTTAGTGAAAAGTTTGGAAAGCTAATGTCAGAGAAGTTTGAGATGTCTATGATGAGTGAACTCAAATTCTTTCTCGGGATGCAAATCAAGCAAACTAAGGAAGGTACATTTGTCTCTCAAACAAAGTACACCAAGGACTTATTCAAGAAGTTCAATATGCAAGAATGCAAAGGTATGTCTACACCCATGCCTACTAGTGGACATAATGATTTGACCAAAGATGGTGAACCGGTTGATCAAAAGGTTTATCGCTCTATGATTGGTTCATTGTTATACCTATGTGCTTCACGTCCCGATATAATGCTAAGTGTGTGCATGTGTGCACGATATCAAGCTGCTCCTAAAGATTGTCATCTTAAGGCTGTGAAAAGGATAGTGAGATATTTAATCCATACACCAAATTTTGGCATTTGGTATCCTAAGAGGTCTTCTTTTGATCTTGTTGGCTATTCCGACTCAGATTATGCCGGAGACAAGGTTGATAGAAAGTCCACTTCGGGTACTTGTCAATTTCTTGGTAGATCTCTTGTGTCTTGGTCTTCCAAGAAACAAAAATCGGTATCCTTATCCACCGCCGAAGCGGAATACATTGCCGCTGGTTCATGTTGCGCTCAATTACTTTGGATGACCCAAACTCTTAAAGATTATGGGATTTATGTGAAACATGTTCCACTGCTTTGTGACAATGAAAGTGCTATCAAAATTGGTCATAATCCTGTACAACATTCTTGAACTAAGCATATTGAAGTTCGTCATCATTTCATTCGAGATCATGTTGCTAAGGGTGACATCAATCTTAAGCATGTTCGCACCGACAAGCAATTAGCGGATATATTCACTAAACCACTTGATGAAAAAGTGTTTTGCAGGTTGAGAGGAGAATTGAACATCATTGATGCCTCGAACTTGGAGTAGAAACTCCATTGGATACATGCAAGACATGAGCTTATAACTAATCCATGATGTATCTCTTATGATAACTATCTTATGTCTTGGATATATTTGCACCTTGCATGTTGTCTAACCCATGTAGGTGCTTGGTTGAATCTAATTCCATGAGATTGCGACTCACTCACATCTTGAGCAATCTCTACAAGACCAAGACTCTACACAATAGTGGTTGAAGACAAGGAAGCACAAAACCATTCAAACATATCCTTTGACAAATTCTATATTAAGCTTCATGATTGTCATTTTTGGATACACAAGTGCTCTTCCTTGCAAGAACTAACCCATGTAGGTAGATGAACTCAAACTCCAAGTGGTGCTCCCAACTCTTGATGAACTACATCAACCCTGAGCACCCACTCAAGTTCAACTACATGAGCAAGAACCACATCACCACCCAAGGTATGTCATTCCATCTTAGAGAAGTTTTACTCCAAGACATGAGTCAAAGCAACTCAACAAGATGTGAATACATCAAGATGCTTAAACGAAAAATGGTAACCCCATTTTGAGCTTAAATGATGAGTATGACCTATGATCAAGTGTCCTCACTTGACTCGTAAGTCAATATACTCTAACATAGGTGACTATGTCACCGCCCAATTCTAGATGAAGTTCTCTTGTGTTCTTTTCTGAGTTATTGCATTTGTTCCTTGCATATTTGTTTCCTTCTCTCTCAAACAAAAAAAACTTCATCTAGAAACTTTCACTCTTTTCCTTTTTGTTCTTGTTCTGCATATTTCTGCATCAATTCCTTGCAAATCCTTCAGCTAATTCATTGCAAATCTTTGTGAGATCTTACTTGACTAGTGAGCTGAGGTGACAAGTGTTTTTCTCTATGTAAACTCGGTTTCACCGACTTGCAAATTTCGGTCCAACCGAATCTTTTCGGTACCACCGAAATATGCCACTCGGTGCCACCGACTTTGCAATCAGAAAAACAGTTTGCCACTTGTTCTACATTTCTTCTGATCCAGCTCCACTCAATGAATCTTGTCCTCCACAAGCATCACAATTTTATCCTCTGCTTTGTGCTGAATCTCAAGGACCAAACCTATTTGATGGATTCCAGGAAAAACCTTCTTGGAAATTGATGTCAAAGGGGGAGAGAGAGATCACATCAAAGCTTGTAGGAGAGAGAGATCACATCAAGGGAGAGAAACAGTCTCAAGGACCAAACCTACAAGAGAGAAAGTATTAAGGGGGAGAGAGAGACCTCAAGGGGGAGAGAAAGTCTCAAGGATCCCAGATGTTGTTAAGGGGGAGAGAGAGATTTCCAGGGAGAGAAAATACTCAAGGATCCCAGATGCTTGATGTTCAAGAGGAGAGATGCCACATGTCTTTTTGGGGGAAAGACATGTTCATATGAACTCATTTGAATTAAGTTCTATTCATATCCTTCAGCTCTGATTTTCTATTTCCTATCTTCTCCCAATATCCCATGTAAGATTCAGGGGGAGCAAGACACCTAAGGGAAAAGAAATCAGCCAATTTCATTACATATCTTTATTCTTGGGGACATGTTGAATCCAATGTGGTACCTTGTACTCACTCTCTACATGTCATCCCAGTCTTGGTATTCTTGTGGTTTCTTTTGTTTGCTCTGACTAGTGGACGTACCTGTGTTATCTAACCTTGTTTGTGCAGGTTCATTTCATCCTAAGCCAACTCGAGACCACAAGGTAAGTATATGCATCAAAATCATGAGTATGAGGAGTTCTTGCTTATGTACATACTGTTTGCAAGAAGGACTCATGAGCATGAAGGTATTTTCCTTGATAATCTTTTGCTCTGATGCATATGGCCAAGATACATGTAACACATTGCCTACTCTGTCATGATTATGCTCTCACATGCCTCTATATTTCATATTTACATGAGTGCATACATGTAGGGGGAGCCTATGCTTGCTACATGTTCTTCCAAAGCTTTACTTGCTGTTCTTTATATCTTTATCTAAAGCTTTAATGTATGTTGCCATCAATTATAGAAAAGGGGGAGATTGAAAGCACAAGTTCTCCCTAGGTGGTTTTGATAATTGATGACAACATATCTCTTGTTGGACTAACACTTCTATCTAGCATGTTTCAGATAAGTTCAACAATGGAGTGGCATGGACTAAAGGTTGTGGGAACTCCTTCAAGATGCTAAGGACAAGGGATTGGCAAAAGCTTCAAGCTCAAGACTCTTCACTTTTACATTTTAGTGATCCAAGATCACATTGAGTCCATAGGAAAAGCCAATACTATCAAGGAGGGATGAGGTGTTGCTTAATGAGCCTCTTGCTCCATGTGCTTAATGATATGCTCCAAAATCCTCAGCTACTTTCCCACTTCCACATATGACCTAAACCCTAAGCCAAACTCGGTCCTACCGATTCTTCCTATCCGGCGCCACCGAGTTTCACTTGTCATAAGCCACTGCCAAACCCTAATCATTTCGGTCTCACCGATGGGATCTCGATCTCACCGAGATGGGCTTGCAAACTCTTTGTTACCCATTGCAATATTCTCGGTCCCACCGAGATATGCAATCGGTCCCACCGAGTTTGCTTGACCCAAATCTCAGTTTCACTTATTACCCAAATCGGTCCCACCGAGTTTGAGTAATCGGTCAAACCGAGTTTTGGATTTACCCTAACCCTAGCACATCGGTCCCACCGAGTTGATCCAGTCGGTCCCACCGAAATCACTAACGGTCACTAGGTTTACATTTTCGGTCCGACCGAGTTTATTGATTCGGTCCCACCGAGATTGGAAAACTGTGTAACGGTTGGATTTTGTGTGGAGGCTATATATACCCCTCCACCTCCTTCTCATTCGATGAGAGAGCCATCAGAACACACACACCATTCCAACTCATATGTTCTGAGAGAGAACCACCTACTCATGTGTTGAGACCAAGACATTCCATTCCTACCATATGAATCTTGATCTCTAGCCTTCCCAAGTTGCTTTCCACTCAAAAACCCTCTTTCCACCAAATCCAAATCCTATGAGAGAGAGTTGAGTGTTGGGGAGACTATCATTTGAAGCACAAGAGCAAGGAGTTCATTACCTACACACCATTTGTTACTTCTTGGAGAGTGGTGTCTCCTAGATTGGCTAGGTGTCACTTGGGAGCCTCCGACAAGATTGTGGAGTTGAACCAAGGAGTTTTTAAGGGCAAGGAGATCGCCTACTTCGTGAAGATCTACCGCTAGTGAGGCAAGTCCTGTGTGGGCGATGGCCATGGTGGGATAGACAAGGTTGCTTCTTCGTGGACCCTTTGTGGGTGGTTTCTTCTTCATGGACCCTTCGTGGGTGGAGCCCTGTGTGGACTCGCGCAACCGTTGCCCTTGGGTGGAGCCCTGTGTGGACTCGCGCGACCGTTACCCTTCGTGGGTTGAAGTCTCCATCAACGTGGATGTAGGATAGCACCACCTATCCGAACCACGGGAAAAACATCCGTGTCTCCAATTGCGTTTGATCTCTTCAAACCCTTCCCTTTACATTCTTGCAAGTTGCATGCTTTACATTCCGCTGCTCATATACTCTTTGCATGCTTGCTTGATATGTATTGTGTGTGTTGAAATTGTGCCTAAACTCCACTTAAACCGAAAAAGCTTAAAAATTGCAACTTTAGCACTAAGTGTCTAATCACCCCCCTCTAGACACATCTACTTCTAGATCCTACAGCTGTCGTCCGCCTCGTCGAGCTAGCCGAGGCTCGAGCGCTCGCACGCCCCGGATTTGCCTCCTCGACCTCGTCTTCACCGCCCGTCGCTGGAGATCCTCTTCGCCGCACTGCCCGCTCCGGCTCGTCCCCGACCTTGCTGACCCGCTTGTCCGACTCGCCGTGAGTTGTTGACCCTCTCCCCCTTCCCCGTTTGCCTTCCCGTGCACTGTGGCGACCGCACCTTGCTCGCCCGCACCTGCCGCCGCCTGAGCTTGTCGCCGACGTGGCTCCGGTGACCATTTGGTCATGCGTTGTTGCCTAACGCACTCACCGCACCTTGTAGTGCCTCGCTAGTGCATCCGTTCGCCCGCTAGCATGCCGCAACAGCAGAACCACCGAAGCCCGAGCTCCGGCCGCCGCCCGGCTCGTCGCTGTCTTCGTTTCCGGCCACCCCAACACCTCCCACTGCCACCGTTTGATGCACGCCACTCCGCGCGTTCGAACGCTACAAACCGCGCCCGAATTGGTGCCCTGTGGCTCGATTCCGACGCCCTCCACCGCCTCTCGCCTCGCCGGCGTCGAGTCGCCGGTAGGTTTGACCCCGCTGACCAGGGGTTTGACTCCCCTGGGTCACTGACATGTGGGCCCAGGCCCTTAACTAACCTGGGTTAGGATTAGTCTAGTGTTAATTAAGTTAGTTTAGTTAGCTTAGTCACTGACACGTGGGTCCCACTGGTCAGTTTGACCTGGGCTGACCCGTTGACTCGCTGATGTCATCCCGTCGTAGTGCTGATGCAGTAAGTGATTTTCTGGATTTAAAATACTTCAGGAAATTCTAGAAAATGCTCTAAACTTCTAAAAATCATAGAAATTAATCTATAACTCCAAATGCAAAGTTTTATATATGAAAAATGATCAGAAAAATCCAATCTTTTCATCTGTACTGGTTTCATGCATGTTTAAGCAACTTAACCTTGCTGTTTAGTGCAAAGCATGATAAGGCACTATTTAAATTCATAAGTTGAGTTTGGGATTGAACCTTTGGTTCAAAATGACTCAAACCCAGCTGGTTGTAGTCGCATTAGCCCAACACACTCATTTTGCCATGTCATGATCATGCATCGTATTGAGCATTGCATTGATTGTGTTCTTCCTTGTTTGCCGGTAATTGTCCTCTCTGAGTAGACAATGTTCTGATGATGAGTTCGATGACACCGATGAAGAGCTATATTATCTTCAGAAGTGCCAGGCAAGCAAAACCCCCTTGTTCATTCGATACAACCCCACTCTCTCGCTCTGCTCTCTTTTACTGCATTAGGACAACAATGATTCAACTGTTACATGCTGTGGTAGTTGAACCCCTTTCCTCTGCATGACCTGTCATTGCCACAGTAAATAGATGAAACCCACTAGCACGAGTAGGAGTTGTTTGAGCCTTAATGTGCCTATTCATTCATTTTTGTTGTCATGCCTGCTACTGCTTAGAGTTGAGTCGGGTCTGATTCATCGGGGATGAATTGGATAGTTGTGAACATGTCCTACTATTGAGGGCTAAGCGTGTGAACACGATTTGGTAAAGGCAGCGGTGAGAGGCCATGTAGGAGTACATGGTGTGTCGGGGATATATCCCGCGGCGTAACCCGACACGAAGTATAACCCGACCGGACTTGGCGACTCACTGGTAACCCAGCGGGCGGGACAGACGGATGACAAGGCCCAAGGCCCAGAAGGCCGGTTCATACTATGGTGAGCCGGTTTAAGAGGAAAGGCATGAAGAATATTTTACCTTACAAGGAATTAAGACCCGGACTTGTATCCGGTTTGTATTAGAAGGTAGACTAGTCCTAATCCTAATAGGACTCCACATGTAACCCGCCCCTTCGCATATATAAGGAGGGGCAGGGCTTTCCAAAGGGGGACAAGCAAGAAGAAACAATCTCTAGGGCTAGACACAAAGAGCCGGTTTACCGGCGACTCTCTCATGATGATAATGAGACCTAGCCACAAACAACATGTAGGGTTGTTACTGGATGATGTTTCCCAGGGCCCGAAGCTGTCTAAATCCTTGTCTTGTGTTGCGTCTCTCGATTCCACTCAATCCCTCTCAAGCTACCATATAGATGCGATGGCTCCATGACTAAGTCCTTTCACTATGACATCTTTCGTGACAAAACCACGACAGTTGGCGCCCATCGTGGGGCTCACGGACGGTGGTGTTGAGTTCTTGAAGGGATCCCTCGCGAGGATCGAGAAGTTTGTGATTTTCCAGATGAAGAAGAGCTGGTTTTCAAGATCTACATCAAACTTCAAAGTTCATCAGTTCAGATTTATAATCTATGAGGTTTGAGTTTAAGGAAAAATTAGGGTCGGATCCGCGAGCCGCCACTTGCGACCTGGTTTTACGTTGGTCCGGAGCCAGATAAATTTCGAGAGCACCACCGTCGGAAGATGAGATAGATAAGGTTTTCAAGCGCGTGCAAATACATCCAGGATTTGTCTGATTGCGGCGACTACCAAATAACGGGCTATCTCTGTTCCTAATCGAAAGACGGAGACATGCCCGAATCCACTAAGGCTAGTCATAGTGGGGAGTAACTTAGACTAGTGTCATATGCATGACACTAGTCTAAGTTACTACCTTCATAGTGCAAAGTAATATAGAAGTAGTATCATAGATGATTGCATTTATTACATTATAGACTCATTTTTCTTTGGGTTGCGCTATGTTACAGTAACATATTATATTACTCCAAACACCTCTCTCCTCATTAACTCTATGCTACATAAGCAAACTTGTTTTGAAATGTGTTATGTTACTTGCTAAGTTACTCCCACTATGACTAGCCTAAAGCAACAGAGTTTACATCATGTCCCGAGGCAGTTTACTCGAATAGTAACCCGATTGGTTATGTGCTATGTGATTGGAGCAACATAGTTCAGTGATGGTGGCTATTTTTTAATTCGAGAACAAGCACCCACGTGAAGTTTGACAAAGCAGGACATCAAATCAATTGCTACTCCACGTAATATCCAAGACCTTTTTGGAAAAACTTGGAATGGGGATGTACGTAGGGTAAACCGACAAGAGGAGGACCCGGTCAATGTCACCATTGCCGCCTGCAACTTGGACTCAGACAGGTGTAGTGCGTTTGAAAAAAAGGGAAAACAACTTTTAAATCCGGAAACAGAGCCGACCACCACCCGGACACACCGCGTCCGCCTCCTGCGTCGCCTGTGAGCCACCTTTGAGCCGGCCTCGTTACATCTCCACTTCGGCCTCGTTTTTCCTGCTCAGATCCATCAGTTATTTTGCCTCTATGTCACAACTGGAAAAAGTTGATGCCCACGTGCCATTCTGGTCGGTTTGCAGACCATGACTGAATATTTTAAGGGCAAGCTGGATCTGGAGACAGGGTCCGCATACAGAGCTGCCGCCCGAATAAATTAGGTGGTATCCATCCAAGTTTATTTATTAAACATATATTGTTTTCATAAAAGAATAATTACTTGGTTTATAATATTTTTTCGCAGGATCATTGTTCCTCATAAAAAGGTGTCATGAAAGGAGCGTGAGCAAATATTATCTTTTGCACTAGCGCTCGTCCTGCGCAAGTTGCCACCCCCACTATATCAACACCCGCGGTTGACTCATCGTTCACGCCTGCGGCCAAGCCATTTCCAACGCTGCGGGCAGCTCTTTCGACCATGCCGGTTTACAAACGTCACGGCCAACTCGCCTGTCTTCTTTGGTTCGGGTTGGTCGCTGCCATTATGAGCCGCCGCTTGCTGGAATCTCTGCTACAAGACCAGCTCACGCGCCTTTTTTGCCTTGTCTCCGCCGGAGAGAGTGGGTAAATTACAGTTGAAATTACTGAAGGTTTTCCACGGCTGTTATATATGGACCGTCCATCGTACGGACAAATTAAGTGAAATCCATCTAAATCTATCTTTGACACATATTGTTTTTTGTCAAAGAACAATTACTTTGCCCGATAATATTTTTACACATGATAATTTTTTATGACATTATACCGCGGATACGGAGTGCATGCACTAGCATTCGTCCATGCGGCTTACAACACCACAGATGATCGCCCGTCCGCTTTCGCAGCCGGTTCACGTATCCGCACCGGCTTACCACGAGGAGGATAACTACTGTACTGATGTATCAGCTCCTGCAATTTGCAAGCCGGGGGCAGTGATGGATCAAATAGTGTTAAGCCCATATAATGTACCTTTGGTACAACATCACTTGAGGAACGAAGGCAATCAGCTCATATTTCGAGTACCGAGCAATGAATCATTATGTCAGTCTACACGAACATATGCTATTTGTCTGACTACATCCAACATATCTAGTGCTAGCAGTCGTGTTCATCCGACAAAAATACCAGGACAAAGTGCTCACTATGAAAGGGATGCCCTACTGCAGACAGCACGCGCTAGCTGTTCTACACCAGCATCTGCGCATGTCGCACTGATGAACAGGAACATAAACCGCCGCCCCCGCAGTATGGATTACATCAACAATGTTGTGGCCGACTCTTTTGTCCGCGTTGGCTTATAACACCGCAGCCAACTCAACTATCTGTGATGCTTCTGATGCTGCGGTCGTCTTTGTCGTCCTCTCGCGACCTGGTCTACATCAACACATCGGGCCGCACCTGTCTGCATGAGCTGTTTATTGAGTATGAGCAAGTCACAGCTTGGGTAGCCTGGTTTTTCTTTCAACAAATTTTAGGCAAATTATCATATACTATCAACCGCCGTCTGCACTGGATGGCTCAATGAGTAGGCGCACAAGTCGCCTCTACTAAAGTTTGGTTAAACTTCAAACAGCTAGTTGGAAGGAACCATTGGCCGAGTTGCTGACATGGCTCATACGGGATCATTTATAATCCACCGCAGTCACCTCAACCTTCTATGGATTCATATCGTGCTATCAACACCAATGATATACAAATTATGCCGGTTTATATCACGGTCAAATATGGAGAATCTCAAGCCAAATCCTCGAGTTACCTTGAGACTCGGGGGCTACAATGATATGACTCAGCAAATGTCCGCGGTTTTCAGTGAAGTCAAGAACCCCAGGATGTTGAAGGGAACGATAATCCGGTCCTGGAGGCTACTGTTATATTGTTGAAAAATTTAAAGGCCGTCAGAAATATTCCGAGTCACAATGATGCTTCCGGTTTATAGTCCGGTTTAAGGGAAATCCCGTTTCCCACACAGCGTTGAAGCCCTTAGTATCTGGTTCAAATCCGGTTTAAGAGGAAACTATCTCTTGCAAAGCTCTGACTCTCTCAATATCCGGTTCAAAATCCCAATTCAAGAAGAATTTATCTCTTGCAAAAAGTTAGAGGTTGCCGAAGAGGATCTGCTGCCATGATGCGCAGTTCAAACATGGGTATCCTGCCTTATTGGCTTATCATATTATTGATCACATGGGGGCTTCTGTTTATAAAGCGGAGTTCTATTTACCCATTGATCCGGCTTATAAATTCATATAAAAAAATCAGTTGGGGGCTTGGTCGTATTCGAACCATAGCTACACCTCTTAATCGACATAAGGCCACCAGGGAAATCACTTGGGGGCTTGGTCGTATTCGAACCATAGCTACACCTCTTGATCGGCGTAAGGCCGCCAGGGAAATCATTTGCGGGCCAAAGAGAGTGTTGCAAAAGCACAACTCAAACATAGGCACCCACCGAGCACAGCTCAAATGTTGCCTGGGGGCTCTTTGCTTCTCAAAGAACAAAGAGCTTACACCCTTGCAATAGGCTATCAAGCCAGGCTTGGAAGCCAGGTGTATTCACCTAAAACCCGGAGATATCCTGCCTTTTTAAGTAAGCCACTCCGTCCAGGTAATCCTGGTATGACCCGCCGAACTTTTGACAAGTCAATCTCATAGACCCTGAACTTGTCAAAGTTAAAACGACGATTGGTTAATGTGAGGTCCATCTTAAAAGGCTTCGAAAAATGGTTTAACTCAGTGGCCTGACAGCCCATGAAAAGCCTCTATTTAGGGCCTGGCAGACCATGAAAAGCCTTGCATGTTCTTTTTGTGTTTTTTATTTGACAAGTTTTTCCTCCTTTGGTGAGATTTTTAATATCTTATGATAAACCGGCGTTTCTTGACCCGGTCTGGTTTTGACTACAAGTCACCAGTATTATATGTGGATACACCGGTGTTTATTATAACCCGGTACAGTTTTATTATAAATCGGCAAACATGGGAGGAGTTATCCATACTCAAGATTTGGGTTATCACCCTTACTACAAAACGTTGGTAAGCCAACGATGTGATTCAATGTCACAAGTATCAACTATTTTCATATTTGATTATTTTCAAATACAGCCCTGGTTAAAAACCCTGGCTATACATTTGCACAGCATGACCGTCCAGCGGCCTCATTGAAACCGTCCTCAGGAACTGAGTTCTGTGTTTCTGATCCAAGAACAGCTACTACCACACATTGGGATCCTTTATTGACTATCTCGACTTATTAATCGCCTTGATCTTTGTCCAGGAGTTGCAACTAGTTTCTGGTGTTTGTAGGATATGTGTTGGAGGCCATGTGTAGTGCTGACCCTAGGCGTGGGCTATGATGCGGTAGATACACCGTGGCCCAGTGTACCGAGTCACCCATTTGGTGTCTCGGGAACCCTGCACACATCGTTTGGGGCCGTTAGCGACACCCCGGACGGATCTCCTTGCGGATAGAACCCGAATAGGCGATAAACCTGGACTAGAGACTTGTGTGGTTAGTCAGGTCATGGCTGAGTCCCTCGCCAGGCTTCTGCTTGAAGGTTGCCGAGATACACGACGTGTACATGGTGGTATGTGGAGAGAGCGTGTGTTAAGAAGTACACCCCTGCAGGGTTAACATCATCTATTCGAATAGCCGCGTCCGCGGTAAAGGACTTCTGGGTTGCCTATATAGTTCACAGACAAGTGAAAGTGGATACTCTAAGATGCGCAAGGTAAGCGTGAGTGCTATGGATGGCGTTCTCGTAGGGAGACGGAAGCGTATTATGGTGTATTTATTGGTGAATATGTGGACTCGTGTGCACCACCTCAAAAGAGTTACTTGCAATCGTAGTACAGGATAGCCACTGAGTCAAAGCTGGCTTGCTGCAGTTAAACTCCACCACCCCCCTTTATTGATACTGATGCATATGTAGCTAGTTCTGATGTAAGCCTTGCTGGGTACATTTGTACTCACGTTTTCTTTATTTATATTTTTGCAGAGAGACTTCAGTCTCACTAGTAGTTATGCGTGGACTTCGACGTTTAGCTTGTTACCTCAGCTACGATCTTGTACCCTCGGCAGGGTCTTGTAGATAGTCAGGCTTCTCGGCCTTTTTCATTTATAGTTGTTTGTACTCAGACATGTTATGCTTACGCTTGTTGCTTGTACGCTCTGTATGTTGGGTCATGAAACCCATGTTTGTAATACTTGGATCCTCGGAGCCTAATGAATAAATACTTGAGTCATAGAGTTATGTTGTGATGCCATGTTGTATTTGCACATATCGAGCATATTGTGTGTATGTTATTGAAATGCTTGGTATGTGTGAGATCTGACAACCTAGTTGTTTATTCTTGGTAGCCTCTCTTATGGGGAAATGTCTCCTAGTGCTTCCACTGAGCCATGGTAGCTTGCTACTGCTCCGGAACACTTAGGCTGGCCGGCATGTGTCCTTCTTCGTTCCTGTGTCTGTCCCTTCAGGGAAATGTCACGCGGTGTCTACCGGACTCCTGTTAGCCCAGCTACTACAACCCGGATTCACTCGCTGATGACCGACACGTTCGTTACTGGGTCATGTATGCCTGTCCCTGTAAGTTAGTGCCACTTTGGGTTTACGACTAGTCATGTCGGCCCAGGTTCTTTGTCATATGGATGCTAGCGGCACTATCATATACGTGAGCCAAAAGGTGCAAACGGTCCCGGGCCAGGTAAGGTGGCACCCGTGGGAATAACGTGCGTGAGGCCGCAAAGTGATATGATGTGTTACATGCTAGATCAGTGTGACTTAGGATCGGGGTCCTGACACACCGTCATCACGCCGTCATGCCGATGAAGATCTCCCTGGCGCACCTCTAGGGCCGGCCGGCCTCCCCCCTTGCTCCTTTATATACGGGGACAGGGGGCACCATAGAACACACAAGTTGATCATTGATCCCTTAGCCGTGTGCGGTGCCCCCCTCCACCATAATCCACCTCGGTCATATCATCTAGTGCTTAGGCGAAGCCCTGCGACGGTAGCATCATCATCACCGTCATCACGCCGTTGTGCTGACGAAGCTCTCCCTCGACACTCAGCTGGATCGAGAGTTCGTGGGACGTCACCGAGCCGAACGTGTGCAGATCGCGAAGGTGCCGTACTTTCGGTACTAGGATCGGTCGGATCATGAAGACGTACGACTACATCAATCATGTTCTCATAACGCTTCCGCTTATGGTCTACGAGGGTACGTGGACAACACTCTTGCCCTCTCGTTGCTATGCATCACCATGATAGATCTTGCGTGTGCGTAGGATTTTTTTGAAATTACTGTGTTCCCCGACAGTGGCATCCGAGCCAGGTCTATGCATAGATGTTATATGCACAAGTAGAACACAAAGGAGTTGTGGGCGTGGGTATATACATATTGCTTGACATCACGAGTTGATTCTTGATTCGATGATATTGTTGGATGAAGCGGCCCAGACCGACATTACGCGTACGCTTACGCGAGACTGGTTCTACCGACGTGCTTCACACACAGGTTGTTGGTGGGTGTCAGTTTCTCCAACTTTAGGTGAATCGGATTCAATGAACAGGGTTCTTTCTGAAGATCAAAAAGCAATCACTATACCGCATTGTGGTTTTTGATGCGTAGGTAAGAACGGTTCTTGCTCAGCCCGTAGCAGCCACGTAAAACTTGCAACAACAAAGTAGAGGACGTCTAACTTATTTCTGCATGGCATGTTGTGATGTGATATGGTCAAGACATGATGCTATATCTATTGTATGATATGATCATGTTTTGTAACGGAGTTATCGGCAACTGGCAGGAGCCATATGGTTGTCGCTTTATTGTATGCAATGCAATCGCCCTGTAATTGCTTTACTTTATCACTAAGCGGTAGCGATAGTCGTAGAAGCAATAGTTGGCGAGATGACAACGATGCTACGATGGAGATCAAGGTGTCGCGCCGGTGATGATGGTGATCATGACGGTGCTTTGGAGATGGAGATCAAAGGCACAAGATGATGATGGCCATATCATATCACTTATATTGATTGCATGTGATGTTTATCCTTTATGCATCTTATTTTGCTTTGTTTGATGGTAGCATTATAAGATGATCTCTCACTAAATTTCAAGGTATAAGTGTTCTCCCTGAGTATGCACCATTGCCAAAGTTCATCGTGCCGAGACACCACGTGATGATCGGGTGTGATAAGCTCAACATTCATCTACAACGGGTGTAAGACAGTTTTGCACACGCAGAATACTCGGGTTAAACTTGACGAGCCTAGCATATGCAGATATGGCCTCGGAACACTGAGACCGAAAGGTCAAGCGTGAATCATATAGTAGATATGATCAACATAGTGATGTTCACCATTGAAAACTACTCCATCTCACGTGACGATCGGACATGGTTTAGTTGATATGGATCACGTGATCACTTTGATGATTAGAGAGATGTCTATCTAAGTGGGAGTTCTTAAGTAATTTGATCAATTGAACTTTAATTTATCATGAACTTAGTACCTGATAGTATTTTGCATGTCTATGTTGTTGTAGATAGATGGCCCGTGCTGTTGTTCCGTTGAATTTTAATGCGTTCCTAGAGAAAGCTAAGTTGAAAGATGATGGTAGCAACTACACGGACTGGGTCCATAACTTGAGGATTATCCTCATTGCTGCATAGAAGAATTACATCCTGGAAGCACCGCTAGGTGACAAACCTGTTGCAGGAGTAACGCCAGATGTTGTGAACACCTGGCAGAGCAAAGCTGATGACTACTCGATAGTTCAGTGTGCCATGCTTTACGGCTTAGAACCGGGACTTCAACGACGTTTTGAACGTCATGGAGCATATAAGATGTTCCAGGAGTTGAAGTTAATATTTCAAGCAAATGCCCGGATTGAGAGATATGAAGTCTCCAATAAGTTCTACAGCTGCAAAATGGAGGAGAATAGTTCTGTCAGTGAACATATACTCAGAATGTCCGGGTACCACAACCACTTGACTCAGCCGGGAGTTAATCTTCTTGATGATAGTGTCATTGATAGAGTTCTTCAATCACTGCCACCAAGCTACAAGAGCTTCGTGATGAACTATAATATGCAAGGGATGGATAAGACGATTCCTGAGCTCTTCGCAATGCTAAAGGCTGCGGAGGTAGAAATCAAGAAGGAGCATCAAGTGTTGATGGTCAACAATACCACCAGTTTCAAGAAAAAGGGTAAAGGGAATAAGGGGAACTTCCAGAAGAACAACAAGCCAGTTGCTGCCCAAGTGAAGAAACCCAAGTCTGGACCTGAGCCTAAGACTGAGTGCTTCTACTGCAAAGGGACTGGTCACTGGAAGCGGAACTGCCCCAAGGATTTGGCGGAGAATATGGATGGCAAAGTGAAAGGTATATTTGATATACATGTTATTGATGTGTACCTTACTAATGCTCGCAGTAGCGCCTGGGTATTTGATACTGGTTCAGTTGCTAACATTTGCAACTCAAAACAAGGGCTACGGATTAAGCGAAGATTGGCTAAGGACGAGGTGACGATGCGCATGGGAAATGATTCCAAAGTCGATGTGATCGCCATCGGCACGCTGCCTCTACATCTGCCTTCGGGATTAGTTTTAGACCTAAATAATTGTTATTTGGTGCCAGCGTTGAGCATGAACATTATATTGGATCTTGTTTGATGTGAGACGGTTATTCATTTAAATCAGAGAATAATGGTTGTTCTATTTATATGAGTAATATATTTTATGGTCATGCACCCGTGATGAGTGGTCTATTTTTACTAAATCTTGATAGTAGTGATACACATGTTCATAGTACTGAAGCCAAAAGATGCAGAGTTGATAATGATAGTGCAACTTATTTGTGGCACTGCCGTTTGGGTCATATTGGTGTAAAGCGCATGAAGAAACTCCATTCTGATGGACTTCTGGAATCACTTGATTATGGATCACATGGTACATGAAAACCATGCCTCATGGGCAAGATGACTAAAACTCCGTTCTCCGGAACAACGGAGCGAGCAACAGAGTTATTGGAAATCATACATACTGATGTATGTGGTCCAATGAACATTAAGGCTCGTGGTGGATATCATTATTTTCTCACATTCACAGATGATTTGAATAGATATGGGTATATCTACTTAATGAAACATAAGTCTAAAACATTTGAAAAGTTCAAAGAATTTCAGAGTGAAGTGGAAAATCATCGTAACAAGAAAAATAAAGTTTCTATGATCCAATCATGGAGGTGAATATTTGAGTTACGAGTTTGGTCTTCATTTGAAACAATGCAGAATAGTTTCACAACTCACGCCACACGGAACACCACAGCGTAATGGTGTGTCCCAACGTTGTAATCGTACTTTACTAGATATGGTGCGATCTATGATTTCTCTTACTGATTTACCACTATCGTTTTGGGGTTATGCTTTAGAGATAGCTGCATTCATGTTAAATAGGGCACCATCTAAATCCGTTGAGACGACACCTTATGAACTGCGGTTTGGCAAGAAACCCAAGTTGTCGTTTCTTAAAGTTTGGGGCTGTGATGCTTATGTGAAGAAACTTCAACCTGATAAGCTCGAACCCAAATCGGAGAAATGTGTCTTCATAGGATACCCAAAGGAGACTGTTGGGTACACCTTGTATCATAGATCTGAAGGCAAGTTATTCGTTTCTAAGAATGGATCCTTTCTAGAGAAGGAGTTTCTCTTGAAAGAAGTGAGTGGGACGAAAGTAGAACTTGATGAGGTAATTGTACCTGCTCCCTTATTGGAAAGTAGTTCATCACTGAAATCAGTTCCAGTGATTCCTACACCAGTAAGTGAGGAAACTAATGATGTTGATCATGAAACTTCTGATCAAGTTACTACCGAACCTCATAGGTCAACCAGAGTGAGATCCGCACCAGAGTGGTACGGTAATCCTATTCTGGAGGTCATGTTACTTGACCATGACGAACCTACGAACTATGAGGAAGCGATGATGAGCCCAAATTCCATAAAATGGCTAGAGGCCATGAAATCTGAGATGGGATCCATGTATGAGAACAAAGTATGGACTTTGGTTCACTTTCCCATTGATCGGCAGGCCATAGAGAATAAATGGATCTTCAAGAAGAAGACTGACGCTGACGGTAATGTTACTGTCTACAAAGCTCGACTTGTTGCAAAAGGTTTTCAAAAAGTGCAAGGAGTTGACTACGATGGGACCTTCTCACCCGTAGCGATGCTTAAGTTCATCCGAATCATGTTAGCAATTGCCGCATTTTATGATTATGACATTTGGCAAATGGATGTCAAAACTGCATTCCTTAATGGATATCTTAAAAAAGAGTTGTATATGATGCAACCAGAAGGTTTTGTCGATCCAAAAGGTGCTAACAAAGTGTGCAAGCTCCAGCGATCCATTTATGGACTGGTGCAAGCCTCTCGGAGTTGGAATATACGCTTTGATAGTGTGATCAAAGCATATGGTTTTATACAGACTTTTGGAGAAGCCTGTATTTACAAGAAAGTGAGTGGGAGCTCTGTAGCATTTCTGATATTATATGTAGATGACATATTGTTGATCGGAAATGTTACTGAATTTCTGAATAGCATAAAAGGATACTTGAATAAGAATTTTCAATGAAAGACCTTGGTGAAGCTGCTTATATATTGGGCATCAAGATCTATAGAGATAGATCAAGACGCTTAATTGGACCCTCACAAAGCACATACCTTGATAAAGTTTTGAAGAAGTTCAAAATGGATCAGGCAAAGAAAGGGTTCTTGCCTATGTTACAAGGTGTGAAGTTGAGTCAGACTCAATGCCTGACCACTGCAGAAGATAGAGAGAAAATGTAAGTCATTCCTTATGCTTCAGTCATAGGTTCTATCATGAATGCAATGCAGTGTACCAGACCTGATGTGTGCGTTGCTATTAGTTTAGCATGGAGGTACCAAAGTATTCCAGGAGTGGATCACTGGACAGCGGTCAAGAACATCCTGAAATACCTGAAAAGGACTAAGGATATGTTTCTCGTTTATGGAGGTGCCAAAGAGCTTGTCGTAAACGGTTACGTCGATGCAAGCTTTGACACTGATCCAGATGACTCTAAGTCACAAACCGTATACGTGTTTTTATTAAATGGTGGAGCTGTCAGTTGGTGCAATTCCAAGCAGATCATTGTGGCGGGATCTACGTGTGAAGCAGAGTACATAGCTGCTTCGGAAGTAGCAAATGAAGGAGTATGGAAGAAGGATTTCATATCCGATCTAGGTGTCATACCTAGTGCATCGGGTCCAATGAAAATCTTTTGTGACAATACTGGTGCAATTGCCTTGGCAAAGGAATCCAGATTTCACAAGAGAACCAAGCACATCAAAAGATGCTCCAATTCCATCCATGATCAAGTCAAGGAGGGAGACATAGAGATTTGCAAGATACATACGGATCTAAATGTTGCACACCCGTTGACTAAGCCTCTCTCACGAGCAAAACATGATCAACTGTGACGCCTCAAGACCGGAGCTTCAAATGCCTTCCAGGGTTTCCGAGTTTTTCGTCGTGTGAGTTGTTGGTTTGTTGCATTCATCTTTGCATCATGTGCATTGCATCATGTCATAAATCTTTTGCATCTCAGCTAAATAATTTGTGTGGATCTTCGATCCATTTAAATCAAGGGAAGAGTGACTTCTCTTTATAAAATTATCCTCCTAATATCTAGGGAGCTATTATAAATATCCCATTAATTTGGATTCACCCATAAACACACTTGCAAAATATCCCAATGCCTTTGTTATCTTAATTCTTGGCTCCAACGTTTGCCATTTAGTCTTTCATCATATCCCGGAGCTCCACCAAGAATCTTAACATTTTTTGGACACTTCTAATTCCTAGTCCTTGATCAAATCATTTGAATTAAATCCAAATGACTTTGAATTTAATTCTTGCAAACGTGTCCACTCCTATTTTTCTTGGACCGAGCTAATTTTTGTGAGTCCGGAAAGATTTATCTCCTTTTCAAACTCCTTTGCTACTCCTCTGTTCATTTCTTTTATCTCCTATGTTTTTTTTTCTTCTTCTTATGAGTAATAGAAAACGGAGGGAGAGATCCAGCTAGGCCATCCATCCCCGTAGCCCTCTTGGGCCCCTACAGCCCAGCTGACGAGCTGACCGACTGGGCCTCCCTGGCCCAATCCCTCCTAAACCTAACCTCTCCCTGCCCGATCCCACTCACCTCTCCCTCTCGTCCTCATCCACCGCCGCCAACACCCCCACGCACACGGTTCCCAGGAACCGCTCGACCCACCTCTCCCTCTCGCTCCCACACGCATCGCTAGGGAGAGGAGCTCCCCAGCATGCGCGAGCCCGCGCCCCCGCCTCCTTCTCCCACCAGTGCCGCCGCCTTCCCCACTTCGGTGAGGCTGCCGCCGCGCCATCTCGCCTCCTCCCCGTCTCCCGCGATGGCCGCCATGCCAAGCCCGTGGAGCTCCATCGCGCCCCCTCGTCGGTCCTCCTCCGCGCCCTTGCCTCGCCAGGACGCCACGCCGGGCCTCCCACGCCGCCACTGGAGGCCAACTCCGGCGCCCCCTGCCTCACGTCGCCCTCTCCTTCCGTCTATGCCGCGAATTCGCTGCCCCGCCGCTGAGCACGAGCGCTACTGCTCTGCCCGCTTCGCCGCCCCTGCTCCATCCAGTAAGCGCGCCGCCGCATCCTCCCTCTCCTCCGTGGCCGTGCGCCGCCCGGTACCTCCTTCTCATGCGAAGCCCGACGTCTCTCGCCATGTCAGTGTCGACCCCGACCTCCTCGTCGTGTCCGGCAGGCCCTCGTCCCTACGCCAAGTTCTCTGCAGCAGCAGTCCATCCCCTACCTCACCTCGCTGTCCCGTGTACCTCGCCGTGACCGCTTCTTGTCGTTGGACTGCCGAGATGCAGCCCCGAGGCTCTCCATGATCGCTGCAAAGTTCCACATCGGCACCACTTGCACCCCCATGTTTCTGTGATCCTTCGTTCGCACGCCAAGACCGGAACCGTCAAGTACAACCACACCATGTTGATACGAGAACCACTACCGTCGACCTCCGAAGAATAGGGTTTTGCCGAGTACCCCTTCGTTTTGTCAAGACCATCAAGTCCCACGACGGCAAGTGTGACCCTTCGGATGCGCCAAGTTCGTCTACACAAAAATGCATCATGTCGGCAAGAACCGCAAGTCGGACCCCGAACGATCGACGTCTCGTGGACCGTGTACAACTACCGTCACTCCAAAGATGTTGGAGTCATCAAGTACCTCTCCGAAACGAACGTGAATGACTATCGTTGCAAGAACGGGACAGGAAAGTCCGAAGAACCCAAGTACCACGACACCGATGACATGAACGTCTACGGAAACTCGTGCAACGATAAACATGTACCGCTACCGTCGCCGAGATCGCGAGAACCTCTACCGTCGACCCTAGAGCGTGCGAGAACGACTACTTCCACTACCGCCATCGCGAGAACGTCTACTTCCTCCACTTTGCACCGAACGAGAACTGTCCCGGTGCACGCTCCGAAAGGTATAACCGCCGAGACGACCGCCCGTGAACTAATGCATGTGTGATGTATGAGATGATCGTGCTTGCTTCGTGCTCGAATTGTCGATGCACGTTGCCCCTCTTTTGCCTTGTTACCGTCATCTCGTGGGACATCCGGAATCCAGGAGCGCCCCACCATCTTTTGCATGCATCCGCACACTTCTCCTTTGCATCGGTATCTCAATCGAGTTACCGGAACCGGAATGTTGCCGTGGCACCGTTTTCGTTATCGTTGCCATGGAACCCTTTTTCTTTCCACCACGGTGACAAATGCTTCATAATACTCTTGTCAACTTTTAATAAAAATTGCATAAACTAGCACATGTCATTTGCATCATGATAACAACAATTAAAATGTTTAAATTGTTGTTTGTATTAATTTGCTAAATGCATATGGGGACTTACCAGATTTGTTGTTTGCTATATCCGGCCCCATTTAAATTGTCTAGATAGATAATTCCTTTATGTTTCACCTCTTGACATGTTTAACTACATTTAATATTGTTGGGTACATAACCGAGATCGAACTAAATAACTTGAATGTGGTGTTTCGTCAATATGCAACGGAGTTGCATGTTGAGCTCCACTTAATTTGTAGGATTGTTTGTGCATTTTGCCATGCCATGTTTCATCAAACCGTACATGCATCATACTTGATTGTGCATCATGCCATGTTTATGTGATGGTTGTTTACTTTGTTGTGTGCTTCTTTCCGGTGTTGCTTCTTCGGGTTGGTTCCGATAATGTCGTGTTTGTGAGGACCCGTTCGACTACGACCGTTTGTCTTCTTCATGGACTCGTTCTTCTTCCTTGCGGGATTCCAGGCAAGATGACCATACCCTCGATATCACTTCTATCTTTGCTAGCTAGATGCTCGCTCTTTTGCTATGCCTATGCTGCGATACCTAGCACTTGCTATATCATGCCTCCCATATTGTTGAGCCAAGCCTCTAACCCACCTTGTCCTAGTAAACCATTGTTTGGCTATGTTACCGCTTTGCTCAGCCCCTCTTATAGCGTTGCTAGTTGGAGGTGAAGATTGAAGTTTGTTCCATGTTGGAACATGGATCTTGTTGGGATATCACAATATTTTTTTATTTAATTAATGCATCTATATACTTGGTAAAGGGTGGAAGGCTCGGCCTTATGCCTGGTGGTTTGTTCCACTCTTTCCGCCCTAGTTTCCGTCATACCGGTGTTATGTTCCTTGATTTTGCGTTCCTTACATGGTCGGGTTATAATGGGAACCCCTTGACAGTTTGCTTTGAATAAAACTCCTCCAGCAAGGCCCAACCTTTGTTTTACCATTTGCACTAACAACCTACCACCTTCCCTTGGGTTCTGCAGACTCAAGGGTCATCTTTATTTTAACCCCCCCCGGGCCAGTGCTTCTCTGAGTGTTGGTCCGAACTGAGCTGCCTACGGGGCCACCTCAGGGAAACTTGAGGGTTGGTTTTACTCGTAGCTAGTCTCATCCGGTGTTTCCCTGAGAACGAGGTACGTGCGACTCCTATCGGGATTTGTCGGCACATCGGATGGCTTTGCTGGTTTAGTTTTACCATTGTCGAGATGTCTTGTAACCGGGATTCCGAGCCTGGTCGGGTCTTCCTGGGAGAAGGAATATCCTTCGTTGACCGTGAGAGCTTGTGATGGGCTAAGTTGGGACACCCCTGGAGGGTTTTGAACTTTCGAAAGCCATGCCCGCGGTTATGGGCAGATGGGAATTTGTTAATGTCCGGTTGTAGAAAACCTTAAAGCTTAACTTAATTAAAATGCATCAACCACGTGTGTAGCCGTGATGGTCTCTTCTCGGCGGGGTCTGGGAAGTGAACACGGTGTTGGAGTTATGCTTGGACGTAAGTAGTCTAGGATCACTTCTTGATCATAGATTCTCGAACGTGCTTTGCCTTCTCTTGTCGTTCTCATTTGCGTATGTAGCCACCATATATGCTAGTGCTTGCTGCAGCTCCACCTCACATACCTTTTCCCTACCTATAAGCTTAAATAGTCTTGATCGCGAGGGTGTGAGATTGCCGAGTCCCCGTGACTCACAGATACTTCCAAAACCAGCTTACAGGTGCCGATGATATCGTGCAGGTGACGCAACCGAGCTCAAGGAGGAGCTCGATGAAGATCTCGTTCATTGTGTTGTTTTGTTTCAGTTGATCAGTAGTGGAGCCCAGTTGGGACGATCAGGGATCTGTGTAGCATTTGGGGTAGTCTTCTTTTATTTTGGTTCCGTAGCCGGACCTTGATTGTATCTGGTTGATGTAATGTTTTATTCATGTATTGTGTGAAGTGGCGATTGTAAGCCAACTATGTATCTCTTTCCCTTATATATTACATGGGTTGTGTGAAGATTACCTCACTTGCGACATTGCTTACAATGCGGTTATGCCTCTAAGTCGTGCTTAGACACGTGGAGATATAGCCGCATCGTGGGCGTTACATCAACACCAAGACTCCATGGGTGTTATAATCATTACAATGTAATCTAGATTATTGACTCTAGTGCAAGTGGAAGACTGAAGGAAATATGCCCTAGAGGCAATAAGAAATTTGTTATTCATATTTCCTTATATCATGATAAATGTTTATTATTCATGCTAGAATTGTACTAACCGAAAACTTAGTACATGTGTGAATACATAGACAAACATAGTGTCACTAGTATGCCTCTACTTGACTAGCTTGTTGAATCAATGATGGTTATGTTTCCTAACCATAGACATGAGTTGTCATTTGATTAACGGGATCACATCATTAGAGAATGATGTGATTGACTTGACCCATCCATTAGCTTAGCACGATGATTGTTTAGTTTGTTGCTATTGATTTCTCCATAACTTATACATGTTCCTATGAGATCATGCATCTCCCGAATACCAGAGGAACACCTAGTGTGCTATCAAACGTCACAACGTAACTGGGTGACTATAAAGATGCTCTACAGGTGTCTCCGATGGTGTTTGTTGAGTTGGCATAGATCGAGATTAGGATTTGTCACTCCGAGTATCGGAGAGGTATCTCTGGGCCCTCTCGGTAATGCACATCACTATAAGCCTTGCAAGCAATGTGACTAATGAGTTAGTTATGGGATGATGCATTACAGGAACGAGTAAATAGACTTGCCGGTAACGAGATTGAACTAGGTATTGTGATAACGACGATCGAATCTCGGGCAAGTAACATACCAGTGACAAAGGGAACAACACATATCGTTATGCGGTTTGACCGATAAAGATCTTCGTAGAATATGTGGGAGCCAATATGAACATCCAGGTTCCGCTATTGTTTATTGACCGGAGACGTGTGTCGGTCGTGTCTACATAGTTCTCAAACCCGTAGGGTCTGCATGCTTAACACTCGGTATTACGAGTTTATGCGTTTTAATGTACCGAAGGTAGTTCGGAGGCCCGAATATGATCACAGACATGACGAGGAGTCTCGAAATGGTCGAGACATAAATATTGATATATTGGATGACTATATTCAGACATCGGATGAGTTCCGGGGGTCACTGGATAATTATCAGAGTGCCGGGGGGTTATCGAAACCCCCCCGGGGGGACTAATGGGCCAACATGGGCCTTAGTGGAGAGAGAGAGGGCCGGCCAAGGCAGGGCCGCGCGCCCCTCCCCCTCTAGTCTGAATTGGACTAGGGAAGGGGGCGGCGCCCCCCTTTCCTTCTCTTCTCTCCCTCTCCTTCCTTCCCCCCTTCCTCCTCCTAGTAGAACTAGGAAAGGGGAGTCCTACTCCTACTAGGAGGAGGACTCCTCCTCTCCTGGTGCACCTCTAGGGCCGGCCGGCCTCCCCCTTGCTCCTTTATATACGGGGACAGGGGGGCACCCTAGAACACACAAGTTGATCATTGATCCCTTAGCCGTGTGCGGTGCCCCCCTCCACCATAATCCACCTCGGTCATATCATCGTAGTGCTTAGGCGAAGCCCTACGACAGTAGCATCGTCATCATCGTCATCACGCTGTTGTGCTGATGAAGCTCTCCCTCGACACTCAGCTAGATCGAGAGTTCATGGGAGGTCACCGAGCAGAACGTGTGCAGATCGCGGAGGTGTCGTACTTTCGGTACTAGGATCGGTCGGATAGTGAAGACGTACGACTATATCAACCGCATTGTCATGACGCTTCCACTTACAGTCTACGAGGGTACGTGGACAACACTCTTCCCCTCTCGTTGCTATGCATCACCATGATAGATCTTGCGTGTGCGTAGGAATTTTTTTGAAATTACTGCGTTTCCCAACAGTAGCCCCCGAGATTCGGGTCGACTGCTGAGCAGTAGGGCCAGATCTTCCGGCAACCACTTTTCTTTTTTGTTGATTGTTGATTGTCTTCTATTTTTGTCTTCTGCAGAAGCGGCTACCGAACTGCAACAGCGCCTGGGCAAAGTCGAGACTGCGCTGTGCACCAAGGAGGAGGAGTGTCCCAAGGTGGCCCAGGAGCACGACCGCCTGGTCAAGGAGCTGGCGGACCAGGCGGACCGACACAAGGCGGACCTTCACAAGGTGAAGGTCAACGAGGCCAACCTCCGGTCCGAGTTCAAGATGGAGAAGGAGAAGTCGCTGAGTGACGGTTATGGTGAGATCGAAGACATGATCGATGGTGGGTTGTCCTTTATTTTCTTTCAGCCGTCGACTTGTTATGCGAGCCTGCTTCTGGTCTCACACTTCTTTTTCTTTCTTGCACAGAATTATTTCCCGGTCATGCCATTGCCGCCAGCCAGTTCATCGAGGCTCGCCGCGACGAACGAAGATGGGCTGGTGCAGAAATCGCTCCGTACGCGCCCCAAACCCTCAGCGAGCAGCTTCTCGCCGTCCGAGCCCGCCTACAGTCGGCTCATCGGATGCTCCGCCACCTGCAGTGTGTCAGAGCCCAAGTGTTGACCGCCCTATGGCCGGACGCGCAGATCTCACGCACTCCCCACCGGACTGCCGAGTGGCTGGAGGTAGCAGCCGGCCGCTTTGAGGCTTGAAAGGGCTCCGCGGCTCGTGCCAGCGCTCGGAGGGCCCTGGAATTCGTCAAGGCATGGTACCCAGACCTGGACTTGGCCCAGCTGGCCACCTTCCGACAGGAGGCTGCACCAGAGCTAGCGGTGGCAAGCCGCGACCTTACTCATCACGCGGCGGTGATCGCCGAGTACGTCGACACCACCGAGTTCGTCCCCGAGCTGAACAAGGAGGGCGCCAAGGTGGCACCCAACTGGTTCGGGCTGAACTCGGGGTACAACGAGGACTCGATGGAGGAGATCGCCTCCAGCAACGAGGGCGAGGACGGTGAAGACGACGCACCGGAGAGCAGAGCGGACGGTCAGCCTCAGCCTGATCGAGCCTCAAGCAAAGAGCCGCGTGGGAGGGTGCCGACTTCAACTGATGCTAACCATGCCGAGACTCGCCAGACGGCCACTTCACCAGCCGGTGCTGCCGATTCCACCACCCTGTCAGATTCGCCTGTTGCTCCTCTGGCCTAGGCGGCAAGTTTTAATTTATCCTTTCCTGCTTGTAACCTCTTGGAAAAGTTTGTTAAATTTGCGCAGTTACACCCGCTAGGGGTGTATTCAAACTTGTTGAATTCTGGCTATGAGCCCTGCTATGTAAATTAACTTAATTGGCACAAGTTGTGCTTTGCCGGGTTCTGACTTGTCTTGCTCTTCTGTTCTTTTGCCTTTTTCCTTTGCCGTCTTCCCTTGGCTACCACCTTGCCAGCCAGGCGGCCACTCTGTGGCCTGTGGCTGGGTCAAGTACTTGGACATTTTTGGGAAGACAAGTACTTTGGCCGCTTAGAACGTAACAAGTAAAAAACCGGCCGGCCAGCTGACAAGCAGCCGGACGGTGAGGTGAGGAGCCGACTTGCCCTATGTAGATGCTTTTTTCCTTAGCCATTTTTCGTGTGGCACCATTTCTTGCCTTTAGCTCTTGCCAGCCGGACAGTCGCTCTACAAGCTGCGGCTTGCGGCAAGACAGGGCTTAGATGCCGGCACACTACTTGTCCGACTATAGGTAGCATCAACATAGTACAATGCGGCAAGCCCCCAGGCCGACTGGTCGAACCTGGTGCCAGGCGAAGGAATGAAATAACACATTCACAAGCATAAAACTTATCATGTAGATAAAAAGGGAAGCCCCCGAGTGCTCCTCAAGGGTCCCGATGTCTTTGCGCTTAATACAAAAGGTAGTGTGTCACATACTGCTTTTAACTGTAAAATCTTCGGAGGAGATTCACATTCGATGGGCGCTCTGTTTCCTTGCCGGAGTCATCCCTCTTGCGTGCCCTAGGCTTCTGTGCATCGATCAAGTAGTACGAGTCGTTGCCCAAGGCTTTGTTGATGATGAAAGGGCCTTCCCAAGTGTCGGTGGAAATGACACCTATAGGATCACTGGGATCCCTTCTACGATTGGCCGGCGCGGGGTTGTGCAAAGAGCGGGTCTGGCGGTCAGCACAAGGATCGTTTACCCAGGTTTGGGCCGCAGAGACGCGTAAAACCCTAGTACTACTTTGATGTATATTTGAGTGTTCTTGAGTTATTGAACTAGCTACGGTGTGTGGCTAGTTCCAAAGATCCGAATCCCCCTCTAGTACGCCTTGGGCCTCCTATTATAGCCAAAAGGGGTTGCCACGGTGGCACACAGGAGGTGGAAAGGTGTATAGTGGCTGAGTTTATCCTCTGGCACCGCCGGACAAACACATTTAATGCGCTGCCGACGTGCCCCTCTTGCTTTATCGGGGACGGCAAGGAAGCTCGTCCCAGCTGTCGCCGCCTCGCCTGGCTCCGATGCGCGTCCAAGCTGACGAGGCGTTGTAGCGCCACGTTGGCTGGCTGCTGGGCTGGTGTGGTGGCGGAGTCTTCACGAAGATTTGCATGCCACCACGCAGGTGCTTGGTGAGTCAGTGTGGAGGCCGCATGCTGCCACGCAGATGCCTGCCCAGCTAGTTGAGCTAGCAGCTGCATGGGAGCAACGGTGGAGTCTTGGCAGCTATGGGCCTGACTGCGGCCCCGCAGATGTCCTCGGCAAGGGTCTTGCCGGGGGCCCGGCAAGGGTCTTGCCGTGGCACCATGGTCGTCCCTGGCAACGATCTTGCCGGGGGTCTCATGGATTTCCTTGGCAAGGACCTTGCCAAGGATCGTCGTCTTCTGGTCCTCATATGATCTTGTGTATTTATGATCTCCACAAAGATCTGCATGCCACCATGGAGGTGCCTCCCGAGCCTTGGTTCCGATGTGGGTGATGGCGTTGGAACCCCTTGGCTCAAGGGTGGCGCGCTCTACTGGCATGGGGCAAGTTGCCCCAACAAGGCTCTTGCTGGGGGAGTCCACTTCGCTCCTCGCTCTTTGTGCCTCGGGTCTTGACGTTGCTTCGGCCGTCTTGTACCCCAGCTTCTCTCCTCTGCCCTGCTCAGTGCGGCCGTGGGCGCGACTCTGACTGCCCGTGCACAAGTAAAGGGATACAAAGGAGAGCCCCTACTTTTGTACACTGACAGGGGCCCCCGGGCCTGGGCCACACATAAGCACGACGCGTTGTTCGGCTAGGCCCAAAACGGTGCATGGGCAGGCCGGGCAGATTTTTACTTGTAGTAACTCCTTCGCTCGCTGCGCTTCCCCACGACCCGCGTTGAACGCGTGACGTGGAGGGTCATGCGTGACGTGGGGGTCATGCGTGGGGCGGTTTCCGCACGCGTGCATCATGTCGCAGTAAATGGTAAAGAGGCGGCTCACGCCTTCCCCATAAAAAGAGGAAAATGCAGAGGCGCGGCTCATTTACTGAGTGGACTCGGGTCGCGGTCTTCAGGGCGCCCTCGCCCCACGATCACAGGGTGGGGAATGGTCGACTCACCCGTCTGCTTGATTTTTGCTTTCTCTCCACATGTCCCCCATGCCCCCAAGGTGGCAGGCGGTGGACGCGCGGGGGGGGGGGCACGGTCCTTAAATAACGAGGCAGGAAACCGGACCGTCGCTGATTGGAGCAGCGGGTCAGTCTCAATTCCCTGCGCCCCTGATGGCCGGATTGGCTGGGTGGGGCGGCCGAGCCCCAACCCCACTCTTTTATAAGAAGGGGGAGGGGGATGGCATGCCACAATCTTTCATTATCCCTCTCCTTCCACCTCGGCTCCGTTCTTTCATCTGTGATGGCAAGAGGGGGCGCCGGCTCTTCGATGGTGGCGGCGAGGGTCTCCGCTCGACAGCGCGTCCCTCCCTCCCAAGAGCTCGCGGCGGCGGAGCCGGCCATGAGAGGAAGGGGGAGGGGTGAGGTCGAGGTCGGCGTGGCGCTCGGGGAAGAGGGGGACATGGCGGCGCACCGGCCTTGCCTCCGCCAGCGATGCCTTCCCCAATGGAGGGCCATGTCGGGGACCAGCCTCGTGAGTTCTTCATCAGGCTGCGCCAGCCACCACGGCGTCGCCTTCGTCTCCCTGCTCCATTCGCTCGGGAGATGGAGCTCGATCTGCCCTAGCCCCGAGGTTGCATATGAGGGGCTGCGGGAACGGCGGCACGCGGGTTGACGTCGACTTTCCCGCTCCTCGCGTCATGTACCTTCGCCGTGGATGGAAGACTTTTGCTCGTATCCACAGCCTGACAGCGGGGCTCGTTCTCTATTTCAAATTAATGGAGAACGACCTGCTCTCCGTCAAGGTCTTTGGAGACTCTGGAACTCGCCTAAAGTGCTGCGTGGAAAGCTCCTCCGATGACGAAGACTCTTCCTCAAGCGGGAGGGACGAGGAGGACAACGACAGCGATGACGAGGGTGTCAAGCGGGGGAACGCCGACTCCGGCTCCGACTGACCGCGCCGCCCCTCCCTTGGCCACGTGCCCTTCCGAGGGCCTTCCTCGTCAAGCTCTCCATCGGCGTGTTCCCCATCACCCCTCTTTTTCCTTCACCTGCTGCACCTGGGAGGAAATGGGCAAGAACGGGGATCACGGGGCACTTATTTTTTAGTTTGTAAGCCTACGGGCCTTGGTAGAATTTAGACCTTGTAACCCCCTCGCTCGTGTACTCATTCCATATGAATTGTACTTGTTTATGACGTATGGAAGAAAAGAAGGGTGTTTGTCGGGTTTTGTTTGCGCGTGGGCGAGGGCCACACCGAGGAACGTGTCCTCGTTATCTTAAGCTAAACACTGTATCCCAGCAATAGGCCTTGCTGTCCTCCAGCTCTATGGCTCGGCTACACTCACGCCCTTGGCGGAGGTAGGGGCCAAGTAGGATTAGGCCCTTTGCTCGCCCCCTTCCCATCGCACTACAACCAAGTTCCGGCCCAAAGTAAGGTTTTCGGACATGAGACAGAGGGAGCAAGATGGTACGGAAGCGAGTGAAGCCTTATACGTTCAAGGTTCATAAGGGGGCACAGAGTGGGGGAGAAGAACGTATCTGATGTCGCAGCCCCCGGCAACCTTGGCTTGCCGTGATTGGATCCTTAGACCTGTAGCCCCCGGCAACCTTGGCTTGTCGGTGTCGGGGCGTCGGCCTATTCTCTTTCTTCCAAATAGTCAGCAGAAATGTCCATGTACCCTGCGAACCAAAGAGGACGGAAAGGAACAAAGAGACTCACACTCGACCTCTATGCTAGGGGTTAGCCGCCGCTAAGCACTATTAACCCTAACCGAGGGAGAGACTCAACCTAGCATGCATGCTAAAACTTAGGGCGCCAACGCTTCATTTATTTAGGCTCAGGGTCTGCGCCTGGCTTTCTACGGAGGGTTACATGCCTCGTCGGCAAATCTTGTACAAAAGGTGGCTTGCCGGGGAGGGCTCGGCAACTGTGCCTTATGGGTAAAACTTGCGAAGATGGTCAATGTTCCAGGAGTTGCTCACTTGAATAGCATCTTCGGTCTCCAGGCGAACTGCGCCGGGCCTGGTGACTCATATTACCCGATAAGGCCCTTTCCACTTCGGCGCCAGCTTGTTGGAATTCTTGGCCAATTGAACGCGCCGAAGAACAAGGTCGCCTTCCTCAAAGCTTCGGGCATGAACCTTGCGGCTATGGTAGCGGTGCAAGGCTTGCTGATAGCGCGCTGCTCTCACAGCCACCCGAAGACGATCTTCCTCAAGGAGCGTTGCATCATCTTGCCGCAACTGCTCTTGCTCAAGCTCGTCATAAGCGAGCACTCAAGGTGACCCGTATGTGACTTCCGTGGGGAGAACTGCTTCTGCCCTGTATACCAGGGCAAAGGGTGTCTGGCCAGTGGCTCGATTTGGCGTTGTTCTGATCGACCAAAGAACCGCCGGCAACTCATCAATCCAGAGCCTTCCGCTCTTGTGCAGCCTGTCAAAAGTCTTTGTCCTCAGGCCTCGCATACTTCAGCATTTGCCCTTTCCGCCTGGCCGTTGCTCCGCGGGTGTGCCACGGAAGCAAAAAAGACCTTGCCGTCGAGGTCTTGGATGTATTGCATGAAGGTGTAGCTTGTAAACTACGTGCCGTTGTCGGTGATGACTCTGTTTGGCACACCAAAACGGAAGACTAGCCCCTTGAAGAACTTGTCGGCTGATTGCGCTGTCACAGTCCTTACTGGTTCCACCTCCGGCCACTTTGTGAACTTGTCTATTGCAACGTACAAGTACTCAAAGCCCCAGACAGCACAGGCGAAGGGGCCCAGTATGTCGAGCCCCCAGACTGAAAATGGCCAGTAGAGAGGAATTGTTTGAAGGGCTTGAGCTTGTTGATGAAGCTTCTTCGAATGGAACTGACACGCTTCACACTTGGTTACTAGTTCCGCTGCATCCTGGAGGGCAGTGGGCCAGAAGAAACCTTGCCGGAATGCCTTGCCGGCAAGGGCCCTTGACCCTATGTGGGAGCCACATATGCCTCCGTGTATCTCTGCCAACAATTCCAGTCCTTCCTCTCGGGGAATGCACTTCAATTTCATACCGTTTGGTCTTTTTCTGTACAGGACGTCATTGATGAACTGATACATGGCAGACCGACGTGCTACTTTCTCTGCTTCTTCCTGCTCCTCAGGGATTCCTGTTTGGAGGAATCAGATGGTATGTTGTGCCCATGCCGGAGCCTGGGGCTCGACGACAAGGACAAAAGGTGTTTCCTCTGCCATGGGAGCGACTGTCTCTATAGCCAGGGCTTGATGCCTCGCTGGAGTCGGTTGCCCCATGGCAGGTTCAACATCCACGGCAACATCTTTGCCGGCGGCTCCTGGGAACTCGGCGGGAAAGTACTTGCCGGGGCCTGATTTCCTTCGCTTGTTCTGCTCTGTTGATGGTTCAACGGATGGTTGAGTCAACCGAAGCACAAAAGTACCTGGTTCCACAGGTAGTTTGAAGGCAGCACGCTTCGACAGGTAGTCGGCGATGTCATTCCCCACTCGGGGAACATGCTCCGCCTGTATACCGTCAAAACGCTAGTCCAGCTTCCTCACCTCATCTACTTAGGCCTCCATCAACAGGCTTTGATAGTCCTTGTTGATTTGCCTGACAACAAGTTGTGAATCACCCCTGACGATGAGGTTCTTCTTCCCGAGGTCCGCCTTGATCCTGAGACCGTCAAGCAACCCCTCGTATTCAACAATGTTGTTCGTGGACATATCCCTGGGAAAGTGCCTCTGGATTACATACTTGAGGTGCTCTCCGGTGGATGCAACGAGCAGCACACCAGCACCGACACCTTGCAGCGAGAAAGCCCCGTCAAAGTACATAATCCAGTTGCGACTTGCCTCCTTGCCGGGGAGGGTGGTCTCCTGGATCTCCTCGTCGGGCATTGAGGTCCACTCGGCAATGAACTCTGCAAAGACTCTGCTCTGGATTGTCAAAGTACTTTCAAACTTCAAACCAAAGCTCGACAGTTCCACGGCCCACTCCACAATCCTCCCGGTTGCGTGTGGATTATGCAATATCCGTTGCAATGGGAGGCGGGTGACGACGGTGATTCCGTGTGCTTGGAAGTAATGACGCAGCTTCCTTGAGGCCATAAGGAGGCCGAAAAGAATTTCTGCACACCGGAGTACCTTGACCTAGGCCCCTGCAAGAGGGAGCTGACAAAGTAAACCGGGTGCTGCATCAGTTTCTTCTTCTGCACCACTTCGTTTGGTTGCGCAGGCCCTGTCCCGCCAGCGTCAGACTCTGCCGGGGGCCTTGCCTTGCCGACACCAGGCCCTACCGGGGGGAGCTCTAGCTTGCCATCCGCCAGTCCTACCATTGCCACTACCTCTTCATCGACCTCCCTCTGCGCCACTAGCGCGACACTGACCACTTGATTCGTTGCCGCCAGATACAGCAGCAATGGCTCTTATGGGTTGGGCGCAACCAGTATCAGTGTAGAGGAGAGGTATTTCTTCAAATCCTGCAACGCTACTTCGGCCTCTGGGGTCCACTCCATTGGGCCCGCCTTTTTCAAGATTTTGAAAAAAGGAAGGGCATGCTCAGCAGACTTGGAGATGAATCTGCTCATGGCGGCAACGCAGCCAGTGAGGCGACACACATCCTTGATCCGCTTGGGCGCCTCAATCTGCTCAATAGCCTTGATCTTGTCTGGATTTGCCTCGATCCAACACTGTGACACAAAGAACCCGAGAAGTTTGCCGAACGGAACGCTGAAGACACACTTCTCTAGGTTCAACTTCAGGTTGATCTTGCGCAGATTTGTAAACATCTCTTCCAAATCTTGTATAAGTGTTGCCTCATCCTTGGTTTTGACCACTATGTCATCCATATAAGCTTCCATATTTCTATGTAGCTAGGGCTCAAAACCAATTTGGACCGCCCTTGCAAACGTTGAGCCAGCACTCTTCAACCCGAAAGGCATCCGTAAAAAGCAATACGTGCCACATGGGGTGATGAATGTTGTCTTCTCTTCGTCTTCTCTTATCATGAAGATCTGGTGGTACCCTGAGTAGGCGTCAAGGAACGATAATAGATCACACCCGGCCGTGGAGTCAACAATCTGGTCAATGTGCGGCAACAGGAAAGGGTCCTTAGGACAAGCCTTATTGATATCCGTGTAGTCAATACACAGCCTTCACTTCCCATTTGCCTTGCGCATCACCACCGGATTGCCCAACCATGTCGGATGGAGTACTCCTCTCACCAAGCCTGCCGCTTCCAACTTCCTGATCTCCTCTGTAATGAACTCCTGCCGTTCCAAAGCTTTCTTCCTGACCTTCTGCTTTTCGGGTCGCGGATGAGGACAGACAACAAGATGTTTCTCAATCACCTCCCTGGGAACACCGAACTACTTCCTATTTGTTGTTTAGGGTGGAGCTTATGGTGAAAGCCCCTCCCGTGCCATCCTCCTTGACAAATACCTTCTTGATTTCTTGTGGTGCGGCTCTGGATTTCTTGCTCTTGCCGGTGGAGCTCTCTGACATGTCCTCGACGGGAGCACAACACTCCGAAGAGGTGTGCTTGCCGGAGTGGGTGACGGTGTCCTGGACGAGGGGGGTACTCACCACATCGTCTCCCGACCAGGTGGATCGGGCCGAGGACCCCCATGGCGGTTCACTCATGGGCCACTTTGGGCAGCCCATGTCGCATACAAGGAGTATTCCATAAGACTTGGAGATCAAGACAAGGCTTCCTCTCCACCAACATATTCGGCTACGACTCTTGTTATCCTAGGCCTTTGGTGCATTATATAAGCCAAGGCCAGGCTAGTCGATGAATCATTATGACATTAATCATCATACACCTAGGGTTTAGACCACAACATATGATCTAGTGGTAGATCAACTCTTATAATCTCTATATTCATCAAGATCAATCAAGCAGGAAATAGGGTATTACCTCCATTAAGAGGGCCCGAACCTGGGTAAACATCGTGTCCCCTATCTCCTGTTACCCATCAATCCGAAGACTCACAGCTTGGGACCCCCTACCCGAGATCTGCCGGTTTTGACACCGACAATGGTGCTTTCATTGAGAGTTCTGCTATGTGATCAGCAAAATAATCAATGGCTGGCCTGCAGATCAATGGTGACATCAGTGTCTTCATCGCCGCCTCGACTGGTCACCTTGGCTTGACCGAGAACTATGCCCTACCTCCAATCATCATGTTCAGACGAGGGCCTTCATCAATATCACCTCCGATCTCTATCAAGATCATGGAGAAATCATCCATGGAGCTCAGAGGCTCAACGTCAACATTGCCCTCGGGAAACCGTGTTGTTTTTCTGTACATCGAACTTGTATCCGCCGCCACTGCCTCCTCGAGTGTCATTTTAATGATTGCTTCGGTGGAATTGTGCGGAATTTAGTCTACAACAACCCTGAAAATTTTTGTCGAGTTTCGATGGAGGAATCTCCGGCAATCTACGATATACCGGAGCCCTGTCAAATCTGGATGGGAATCTGGACGAGTTTAGGGCGTGGTGTCCAGAGCCCAGCTCGGAGGTCTTTTGGAAGATCCAACCGTTCATCTGTTGCGGGATTCCCATATCTATCACCCCTCAAAATTTTAGCTCGATCCGACCGTCCAAACTCCGGTAACCTTCCGATTAGTGCATCACTTTTCAGATCTATTTTCTACGCGAGAACGAATGCGACCCGAGTTCATCTTTTTTATAAACGGGATTTCGGACATCCTTTTTGAAGGAAGTTTTGTATCGGGTATTGTGTTTTGTTCCCAAACACATCCCGCTAATTTTAAAGTCTTTTTCAATATGATCTTCACCATCGCGCCGGTGTCAAACCGGCCCGACAACATTGCTCTACGGCTACCGACCTGCGCTAGACACGTTGTCGCTTTGTTGAGCCGAGATCAACTTCTTTGGATCATCATCTTAGCAAGCCGAACAAGAGTTCGGAATCATGAAGGATAAATCATCAACAACATCCCGGCCCATGAATTACACGGAGCAGGCACACCGGCATCGCCGCACGGTCACTTCATCAAGCCAGCATTGACCACGTCGCAGGTTACGACCTGCATTGGCATGGCCGCACCGTTGCTTCATCTAGCCGATGTCCATCACGCCGAACTACTTCAACACCTCGGCTGACATGGCAGCTACAACATCTCGTTACCGACCTTCTCCGTCTCCTCGGCTAGACCGGGGGCTTCGCCATCCCTTCATCAACTTACTCCGGAGACTTCGGCGTCGTCAGCCGACCAGCTTCGTCACGTTAGCTGGACCGGGGGCTTTGCCTCGGCGAGCCAACCCTTACCAGCATCGCCATGCCGTCTCTTCACCGCCCATCAGGCAATGGTTCGGCGAACCCCGCATTCGGAACTCAGACCGGCTTGTGAATTCAGGCTTTGCCACGCCTTCACCGCGTCATGCCGACGCCCTGCATCGACATTAACTTCGGCGCCAGGCCACATCTCTTTGAGTAAATTATTTTTGCGAAAAGCAATTATGCAATTATTTTATATATGTTTATATTATTCTTTTTGGACCGCACTATTTATGTGTGTAGGTGATCGACTTTGATTGCATCACGCGGTCACTTCCGCAAGCCGACGTCGTCGTCCCGATCGGCATAAATCGGCTCGCGTGATCACCTTGTTGGTCGAATTGACATACCGATATGTTCGGTTGCCTCGGGGACTTCGGCATCGTTGAGAGAACTCTACCTCATCGAGTGTTCGGTACACGGGCCATATTTCTTTTATTACTCACTTTGCATAAATTATTAATTATGCAACAATTTTTATTATTATTCCTATTATCTCCGGCTTGCACTATTTTCTGTGCACAGGTAAATGATCTGGGTCGGGCGGCGCTGTCACCTCGGCGTACCGACGTACCACGTCACCTCGGCTGGACCGGAGGCTTCGTCATCACTTCATTAACCCACACCGGGGACTTCGGCATCACACTGTCGTCCTGCATTAGCCGTGCTATGTCGCCACTTCGGAGTGCCGAGCTTTTCGCTCCGCCCACCTCGGGACTGGCTTGGGGGCTGGGACAGTGTCACGCCGCAAGCTCGGGCCACGCATCAACACCGAACACATTAACCAGCTAAGTTGCTTTCATGCTCAAAAACTTTCAGTTTTAAATTTTGTTCGGTTCGACCAAGCATTATACTTTTTGGCAAAAAGTTGTATGTGAAAAAATTCCTTGTCAAAACTTTGTTTGTGACACACAAATTCAAATACCCCATTTACTTGGGGGCTTCCTTTATGAAGCCTTTCCTCTTGCACATGATTATACTTGTATGGCTTCGTTTCTTGTTCGTGTAATATGCCACAATATGCACCATGTTGACTTAAGTGTTCCGCAAGCTGGGTTGCCTTTCTCCTGTGCTTACCCCTACGTTCCCGATTGTTCCCGATTGTTACTACCGGGTCATCCGAGTTAGTACCTCAGACTGGGTGAAGCTAAAAGCTAGCGCTCTTATTGTTTTCAATCATGGTCGGCACACAACGGAACTCATGAGTGCAAAAAATCTATTGCACAACTCTCATAGTAACAATGAGCAACCGAAGAGAGGTATCGGTGGGGGTACTATTTTCTTCGAAGATGCTTCTTACACTTTGTCAGTAATATAGCATAAGTTCCCTGACCGCGCTTTGTCTGTTACAGCCTTATGGCCTGATTGCCTGGTTATCGGAAACATCGTTGATATTCTCGACAGGTGGAGTACATAACACTTTTCAGCCCTTGACCGAAGAGGGAGAAGCCTGCGGTCAGTTAAGACGCGTTTAAAGTTCGGGTGAACACAGATATGATCGGTACATACAATCATTATACATAAAATTCTTTTACCCAAGTCACTTGGGGGCTCTTAAAATTTATATGAGTTGTTTTATAGTAAATGTGTTTTCTTCTTGGTCGTTGCAAAGTATTTTTCTACCGCTCCTTTTTCGACTCGAGTGTATGGTCAATCGCCGGATAGCCTATCTTCTCTCTAAAAGCCGCTCGAGTTTAGTTTGCTAAACTGACCTCGGAAAAGTACTCCACCTTTGGGATAAGGAGCTTGAAGCCGTAGGCTGACCCGCGTGAAGTCTTGAGATCGGATGTGTCATGTTAAAGCACGACAGAAGCACAATTTTTTTCCAATTTTTGGATTGGCACCGAACACTTGATCTTGTTCGGACGTCAAGTTTTTACTAACGTTTTTTGGTTTTCCAAGCTTATGGCACTTTTAAACTATTTGTGTGTTTCCAGCATAAGTCTCGCAGTGCAACGCCGGACACCTTTAGAGATTCGGCAAAAACATTCTCGGATATTGCTATATATGCATCGGTTTCGAATTGTGACTTCGGTCAATAGTTGGGTTGCCCGGCTCCTGTGCTTGCCTCCTATGTTCCGCTTTGTTCGGCTAGGTGTGCAAAGGGAGAACCACTGCGATTGTGCTTCCAGCTCGCATGGTCAAGCACCTCAGTGGAGAAAGCCGAAAACTGACTGTCACAACAAGGGTAAACTGGTCAGCGATCCGATGACTATGTTAAATGACGGGCCGTTCATAACATTGGACGAAGTGTTTACGGGTTGACCTCGGCTGTCGCCGAACACTAACCGGGGGCTCATAGCTAGCTTCCCCAGTTTCAAGCTCCTACGACTAAGTGAAAGTTATAAAGCCCGCATATCTGATTGCCTCGTTTCTGCTAACAGAACCGCCCTCGGGCACCGAGATGTCGGCTAAGGGTTGTCTTGTTATTGCGGAAACACCCTGCGTAGTATCTACATAGGGGTAGAAGCTGACGATGGGCTACTTTCAAGTGATAAACGGTCGTAACGGAGTCAAAATAAATATATGACCGGCGTTCGTATTTTATATACGAGGGCTATCTTCCGTAGTCATCGTTATAAAGACATAAATATGCATCAATTTGACTTAAGATTTTGGCCAAGCTGGGTTGCCTGCCTCCTGTGCTTACCCCTATGTTCCCGATTGTTCGGCTAAGTGGTAAAGGGAGCACCTCTATGATTTTTACTACCGGGTCATCCGAGTAAGTACCTCAGACTGGGTGAAGCCAAAAGCTAGCAATCTTAAAGGATCACATTGGTTGGCAACGATGGAAGTGAAAATTTTGGTTCATTAATACCATAGAGTTCGGGAACTTTCCCCGAACTAAATCCTCAATATTTTCCTCCGACAGTGGGTGCGAGAGGTCCTGCCGGTGGAGCTCTCTGGCATGTCCTCGACAGGAGCACAACACTCCGAAGAGGTGCACTTGTCGGAGTGGGTGCGAGAGGTCTTGCCGGTCTTCTTCCCTACCGGGGCTCTAGTGGCAGGAGCAAGTGCCTTAGCGGCAATTGCTGCAACTGCTTCTCGGTAGAGTTGGTCGGCGCAGATCAGTGCATCTTTCTTGTCGGAGGGGACGGTGATGATGGTCATCGGCCCAGGCATCTTCAGCGTGTTGTAGGCGTAATGTGACGCTGCCATGAACTTGGCTAGTGCCGGGCGGCCGAGGATCCCGTTGTAGGGCAAGGGGATCTCGACTACATTGAAAACAATCCTCTCCATCCTGTAGTTTAACTCGCCTCCAAACGTCACGGGCAGCGTGACCTTACCCTTCGGCAGACTCCTACCCGGGTTGACCCCTTGAAACGTGCCCGTCTCTTCGAGGTCTCCCTTAAGAATCTTCAGCCTTTTGATGACAACGGGCGAGATCAAGTTCAGACCGGCCCCGCCGTCAACTAGCATCTTTGTCACCTTGAGGTTGTGTATTGTTGGCGAGACCAACAACAGCAAACACCCGACTGCAGTTGTGCGATCAGGGTGATCCTCGGTGTCAAAAATGATAGGCATGCTGGACCACTTTAGCGGCTTCTGAGCATCGAGTGATGGTTCTGCTGCTGTGATCTCATGTGCCCACTGCTTGAGCTGGCGGTGAGAAGTGTGCAGCGAAGCACCACCGTCGACTCACATGGCCTCCATAGCCTTCTGGAACTCATGCTCGCCGGACTCGTCATCTTCGTCATGATCATCATCTCCTTGCTTCTTGTCACGGCCCCGAGCGGGCCTCTCTTGCTGGTTATCCTTTCCGCGGCGACCTCCTTGGCCGCCACGCTTCTTGCCAGATCCCTCGGTGCCATCCTGGACCTTCTCCTTGTCCCGCCTCTCATACTTAGCTTTTTGCTTCTCAGCAAGCAACTCGACTTGTCGGCAGTTCTGGAGGTCATGGCCCTTGGTGTGGTGGATCTTGCAATATTGCTTGTCGAAGCCTCCTGGCTTGTCGGCAGCCGCCAAGGCCCGGCAAGCGGCGCATCCGGCAATTTCCTTGTCAGGGTCGTCTGCCTTGGCCTTCTTGGCAGCGTCGGTGTCCTCGGATCCCTCGACGGCAAGCATGGTCTTGCCTTTGCGCTTCCTGTTGCGGCGCCGACCCTTGTTCGTCGGGGTGGCTGTGTCTTCGTCCGTTGAGTCGGTTTCCGCGCCGGCGTCCTCGCTGGGGTACTTCCTCCCCTCTTCAGCTCGAGTGCACCTATCGGCCAGAACATAATGTTTGGCCATGTCTTTGACCTTGCTCATCGCCAGCTCTTCACACATCTTGCGGTTGCGCACATTCTGATGAAATGCGCTAATCACGGCGGCAGGATGAACATCTGGGATGTTGTACTACACCCGGCTAAACCTCTGTATGTACTTGCGCAGGGTTTCGCCTTCCTTTTGGGGGATGATATGCAAATCGCTTGCGTGGCCATGAGCTTGGTGGCCTCCGGTGAAGGTGCCAACGAACTCTTGGCACAAGTCCGACCAAGAAGAAATGGAATCTGCCGGCAAGTGCATCAACCATGACATAACATTGGGTTTAAATGCCAACAGGAAGTAATTGGCAAGCACCTTGACGTCGCGGGCTCCAGCAGCTTGCATGGCGAAGGTGTAGATGCCGAGGAACTCCGACGGATGGGTCTTGTCGTTGTACTTCCGCTGACATCGGACTTGAACGTGCGGTGGGAGGGCCACTGGAACTGCAGCAGCTCATGGGTAACGGCTGGGCAACCCACCTCCTAGGGTAGGCCGCCAGAGCCCCCCGGTGCTGGGTGGTCCATAGTGGGTCCCGCCCGCCTATCTAACTGGTGGCGTGCATCGCGTCGATGCTCGATGGTGGTTCTAGCGTCTTCATGGGCTCGCTCCCGAAGAACTTGGCGCTGATCACGGTGGGTCCGTGGGTCGGACGATGCTATGGAGACGTAATCACAAGCATCATCATGACGGACCGGCACCCGTGGTGGCTGGCATGGAGGAGGAGAGTGCACCATGGCTACAGCACCTCCAGTCTTTCCACCACTGGCATGCGGTGGCTCGACGAAGCGCCGGCTTGAGTGCTCCGCTGGTTGCGGCTCATCTTTGTTGGCAACGCCAACGAGGCTCCGGATGGTGGCTCTCCACTCGTTGAGCTTTTCCGCAGCAGGAGGAAAGTCGAGGAGCAACTACGCGCGCACCAAAGCTTCTGCTGGTGTGGGTGGCGGTGAAAGCTGCGCGGACCGTGACGCGCTCTGACTTCTAACCACATTAGAAGGAGCACTATCACGGCCTGGTGGCCGTGCGCCATTTTCGCCAGCGTCTTGGCGTACATGCTGGCCTTCTACGTCCCACGAATGATGCACATGACTCTTCCCATGGCGGCGGCCAGGGTCACCAGCGTGGTGACGCTGCTCATCGCGCACAACCTGGGAAGAGCGTGTTGTGTGCGCCAGTGTAGGCTCCTCTAAAGTCGCTGCGCCGCCCGTGGGTGGCACGACGCCGCCCCTGGAGGGCCTCGCACCACCTACGGGGGTCCCGGCGCCGTCTTTGGATTTTGTGGCGTGCGGCCTATCATCTCGCACACGAACGACGCCGCTTGCCAGGCTTTGGCTGCCAGAGCGATGCGGGTGTTCACGGGTCGCGCCTCGGCTTCCATCCGCGACCTCCCCACCACTCACCCGCACTGGTACGGGCCATTCGGCCCCCGACGAACTGATCGCTGTGATAGTATTCTTCTTGGGAGCCATGGCGATAAAGAAATGCTAAACTAACTGCTAGACCGGATTTTCACAACTGCGCGCTCCCCTACCTGGCGCGCCAGAGATGTCGGTGGAAACGACACCTCTGGGATCACTGGAATCTCTTCTACGGTTGGCGGGCGCGAGGTTGTGCAAATAGCGAGTCTGGCGGTCAGCACAAGGATCGTTTACCCAGGTTCGGGCTGCGGAGATGCGTAAAACCCTAGTCCTGCTTTGATGTACATTTGAGTGTTCTTGAGTTCTTGAACTAGCTACGGTGTGTGCCTAGTTCCAAAGATCTGAATCCCCCTCCAGTACGCCTCGGGCCTCCTTTTATAGCCAAAAGGGGTTGCCACAGTGGCACACAGGAGGTGGAAAGGTGTATAGTGGCTGAGTTTATCCTCTGGCACCGCGAGACAAACACATTTAATGCGCTACCGATGTGCCCCTCTTGCTTTATCGGGGACGGCAAGGAAGCTCATCCCTGCTGTCGCCGCCTCGCCTCGCTCCGATGCGCGTCCAAGCTGATGAGGCGTTGTAGCGCGACGTTGGCTGGCTGCTGTGCTGGCGTGGTGGCGGAATCTTCACGAAGATCTGCATGCCACCACGCAGGTGCTTGCTGAGTCGGTGTGGAGGCCGCATGCTGCCACGCAGATGCCTGCCCAGCTGGTTGAGCTAGCAGCTGCATGAGAGCGGCGATGGAGTCTTGGCAGCTGTGGGCCTGGCTGCGGCCCCGCAGATGTCCTCGTCAAGGGTCTTGCTGGGGTCCCGACAAGCGTCTTGCCGTGGCACCGCGGTCGTCCCCGGCAAGGATCTTGCCGGGGGTCTCGTGGATTTCCTTGGCAAGGACCTTGCCAAGGATCATCGTCTTCCGGTCCTCATCTGATCTTGTGTATTTATGATCTCCACAAAGATCTCCATGCCACCATGGAGCTGCCTCCCGAGCCTTGGGTCTGATGTGTGTGATGGCGTTGGAACCCCTTGGCTCAAGGGCGGCGTGCTCTGCTGGGATTGGGCAAGTTGCCCCGGGAAGGCTCTTGCCGGGGCTGCGGAAGCTACCCCAGCAAGGGTCTTGCCGGGGGAGTCCACTTCGCTCCTCGCTCTTTGTGCCTCGGGTCCTGGCGTTGCATCGGTCCTCTTGTGCCTCGGCTTCCCTCCTCTGCCCTGCTCAGCGCGGCTGTAGGCGCGGCTCTGACTGCCCGTGCACAAGTAAAGGGGTACAAAGGAGAGCCCCTACTTCTGTACACCCACACCAAGGGGCCGACAGCTTGTGCTGGCCGACTGTTCGCTGGATCAGCCGGAGCACAAGGTCTCCCTCCTGGAAGGATCTTGGCTTGACCTTCCGACTGTGGTAGTGGCGCAAGCTCTGCTGGTAGATGGCGGACCGGCTGAGTGCCAACATCCGACCCTCTTCCAGCAGATCAATGACATCTTCTCATGCTTCCTTCGCCTCTGCCTCCGTGTACATGGTGACGCGAGGTGAGCCAAACTCAATGTCAGTTGGGATGACAACCTTGGCCCTGTACACAAGGAAGAAAGGGGTGAAGCCGGTTGATTTGTTCAGAGTGGTGCGGAGACTCCAGAGGACGGCCGGCAGCTCATTGATCCAGCAGCCGGCCGAGCGCTCCAGCGGCTCGACCAGTCGGGGCTTGATGCCGGAGAGGATGAGGCTGTTTGCTTGTTTGACTTGGCCGTTTGACTACAGATGGGCAACGAGCACTAAGTCCAGTCGGATGCCCTGCGTCGCACATAAACGAGCCAAGGCGCCTTTGGCAAAGTTTGTGCCGTTGTCGGTGATGATGTTGTGCGGTAGACCATACCGGACGGTGATGTCTGCAATAAAGGCCACAACAGTCGGACCGTTCAACTTCTTGATTGGCTTTGCTTCGATCCACTTGGTGAATTTGTCCATCGTGACAAGAAGATGAGTCATGCCGCCGCATGCTGTCTTTAATGGGCCCACCATGTCTTGCCGCCACACGGCAAAAGGCCAAGTAAGGGGGATGCTCTTGAGTGCAGAAGCCGGCAGATGTTGCTTGGAGCTGAATTTCTGGCATCCCTTGCATTTCTTGACCAAATCTTTGGCGTCTTCTAGAGCAGTCGGCCAGAAGAAGCCGTGACGAAAGGCTTTGGCGATAAGTGATTTGGAGGCCGTGTGGTGGACACACTCGCCTTGGTGGATATCTCTGAGGATTGCTTTGCCTTTCTCTGGCTTCACGCAGTGCTGGAACACACAAATGACGTTGCGCCTGACAAGTTCACTGTTCACTATCATGTATGCTCCTGCCCGGCGTTGCACCTGTCGGGCCGAGATTTCGTCGGCTGGTAGTTCGCCGCTCACCAGAAAGTTGAGGATGGGCTGCGCCCATGATGGTGCTTCGACTTCATTTACCATCATCACGACCACTGAAACTCGGGCGGTTGGGTTGGGAGGTGGCGGGGTGGAGCCGGCCGCCGCTTGCTACGTTGTTGAAGTCCCCGGGCCGACTATCGCAGCCCCTCGGCCGTGTTCTGAAGTCCCCAGGCCGGGTGCGACTGCTGCAGCCCCCGAGCCGCCTATTGAAGTCCCCGGGCCGACTGCTGCAGCCCCCGAGTCGGATCCGACTATCGCGGGAGCAGCCGACACGAAGATAGACTCTGATTCCGACGAAGGCTTGATAGACGGATTGAGGAGGCGCTTGAAAGTGCAACTATCCCTAGGTGGTTTTGGTAATTCATAACAACATATAGCTCATTGAGCTAATGCTATTCCAAGATGATTATTTCTGGAAAGCTCAATGATTGGCATGGCATGGATGTGAAAGTGGAACCCTCAAAATGCTAAGGAAAAAGGATTGGCTCAAGCTCAAAAGCTCAAGACTCTTCATTTTATATTTTAGTGATCCAAGATCACATTGAGTCTTTAGGAAAAGCCAATACTATCAAGGAGGGATGAGGTGTTGCTTAATGAGCCTCTTACTTCATGTGCTTAGTGATATACTCCAAAACCCTCAACTACTTTCCCATATCCACATATGACCTAAACCCTAAGCCAAACTCGGTCCTACCGATTCTTCCTATCCGGCGCCACCGAGTTCCACTTGTCATTAGCCACTGCCAAACCCTAGCAATTCGGTTCTACCGATAGGGATCTCGGTCTCACCGAGATGGGATTGCAAGCTCTCTGTTTCCCTTTCGTAACTTTTCGGTCTCACCGAAAGAGCGAATCGGTCCCACGAGATTGCAATGTAAATTCAGTGTTTCCCCTTTGTAACTTTTCCGTCTCACCGAAAGAGCAAATCGGTCCCACCGAGTTTGCCTGACCAACTCTTTGGTTAGCCAATTACCAAATTCGGTCTCACCGAGTTTGTGTAATCGGTCTCACCAAGATTATGTTATGCCCAAACCCTAACCATATCGGTCCTACCGAGTTGCATGTCAGTCCCACCGAAAATCTCTAATGGTCACTAGGTTTACATTTTCGGTCTGACCGAGTTTGTTGATTTGGTCCCACCGAGATTGGAAAACTGTGTAACGGTTGGATTTTGTGTGGAGGCTATATATACCCCTCCACCTCCTCTTCATTTGGAGAGAGAGCCATCAGAACACATACACCATTCCAACTCATATGTTCTGAGAGAGAACCACCTACTCATGTGTTGAGACCAAGATATTCCATTCCTACCATATGAATCTTGATCTCTAGCCTTCCCAAGTTGCTTTCCACTCAAATCTTCTTTCTACCAAATCCAAATCCTATGAGAGAGAGTTGAGTGTTGGGGAGACTATCATTTGAAGCACAAGAGCAAGGAGTTCATTACCTACACACCATTTGTTACTTCTTGGAGAGTGGTGTCTCCTATATTGGCTAGGTGTCACTTGGGAGCCTCCGACAAGATTGTGGAGTTGAACCAAGGAGTTTGTAAGGGCAAGGAGATCGCCTACTTGGTGAAGATCTACCGCTAGTGAGGCAAGTCCTGTGTGGGCGATGACCATGGTGGGATAGACAAGGTTGCTTCTTCATGGACCATTTGTGGGTGGTTGCTTCTTCGTGGACCCTTCGTGGGTGGAGCCCTGTGTGGACTCGCGCAACCGTTACCCTTGGGTGGAGCCCTGTGTGGACTCGCGCAACTGTTACCCTTCGTGGGTTGAAGTCTCCATCAACGTGGATGTAGGATAGCACCACCTATCCGAACCACGGGAAAAACATCCGTGTCTCCAATTGCGTTTGAATTCTCCAAACCCTTCCCTTTACATTCTTGCAAGTTGCATGCTTTACTTTACGCTGCCAATATACTCTTTGCATGCTTGCTTGAATTATGTGATGATTGCTTGACTTGTCTTAAAATAGCTAAAATCTGTCAAGAACTAAAATTGGGAAAAGGTTAAGTTTTTATTTGGTCAAGTAGTCTAATCACCCCCCTCTAGACATACTTTCGATCCTACAAGTGGTATCAGAGCTTTGGTCTCCATTTGCTTTGATCTCCATAGATTTTGTGGTCATTGCCTTGGTTTCACAACCTAGGAGAGTATGGCGTCTAGCGAGGGAAATTACCACCGTAGAGGTCCCTACTTTGATGGTACTAATTTTGCTAGTTGGAAGCATAAAATGAAAATGCATATTCTTGGACATAACCCCGCCGTTTGGGCTATTGTGTGTGTTGGTTTGCAAGGTGACTTCTTTGATGGGAGAGAACCAAATCGTGAAGCTACCGCGGATGAGTTGAAGATGTTGCAATACAATGCTCAAGCTTGTGATATTCTCTTCAACGGATTGTGCCCCGAAGAATTCAACAAAATCAGCCGTCTTGAGAATGCGAAGGAAATTTGGGACACTTTGATTGATATGCATGAAGGTACCGACTCCGTCAAGGAATCCAAGTTGGATGTGCTTCAAAGCCAACTTGACAAGTTCAAGATGAAGGATGGTGAAGGTGTCGCTGAAATGTACTCTAGGCTTGCTCTCATCACAAATGAGATTGCCGGCTTAGGAAGTGAAGAGATGACCGATAGATTCATCATCAAGAAGATTCTAAGAGCCCTTGGATGGAAAATATGATACCGTGTGCACATTGATCCAAATGATGCCCAATTACAAAGATCTCAAGCCAACGGAGGTGATTGGAAGAATTGTTGCTCATGAGATGTCACTTAAGGATAAAGAGGAACTTCACAACAAATCAAGTGGTGCCTATAAAGCCTCATGTGAAGCCCCTACATCATCAAGTGAGAAACAAGACTTCAATGAAGAATTGAGCTTAATGGTGAAGAACTTCAACAAGTTCTACAAGAGTAGAAGCAAAGATAGAAGCTTCAAGTCAAGGTCCTACAATGACAAAAGATCTTCTAGTCGAGAGCGAAACTGCTACAATTGTGGAAGACCCGGACACTATTCCAATGAGTGTACGGCTCCCTACAAGAGAAGAGAAGATTCTCCAAAAAGAAGAAGCAAAGAATCACCACCAAAGAGAGAGAGGAGTAGAGATGATCGTTATGAACGAAGATACTCACGGAGAAGCAAGGATTCGGAAAGGAAGGAAAAATCATCAAGGAGCTACACAAGACGAAGACATCAAGCTCATGTTGGTGAATGGGTATCCGACTCCGCCTCCGATAACCACTCCACTCCAAAGATACTCAAGATGAAGGTGTTGCCGGTCTAGCACTTGTGTCAACCAACTCCTACGACATATTTGACTCACCAAATGAAGGAATTGGAAGATGCTTCATGGCCAAAGGTCCTAAGGTAACACACCCCGAGTATGTTGATTTCAATAGTGATGAAGATGACTTGTTAGGTGATGATTTGCTTGGTGACAACTCTAGTGATGAATACTATGATGAATGACCAATTAATCATGCTAATCAAGATAAAACGAATGACAATGATAAGGAGAAGATTGAGGCTCTAACTAAAGAACTAAACACTCTTAAGTTAGCTCATGAAACTATCTTCGAAGATCATCGAGAACTTTTAAGAGCTCATGAGAAATTACGCTTTGAAAAGCTCAATCTTGAGCAAGAGCATGAGTTCTTAAAAGCAATCAATGATGATCTCCGCAAGAAAAGTTCTTCTTACATTGCCAAGCGTTTACTCTTATCCACTTACATGCCTCAAGTCAAGTCTAACAAGAAAGATTCTTCCTCTAGTAGTAACAATGATCATGCTAAATAAAATATTGTTACTTCTAGTAGCTCTCTTGATTCCACTAATGATTCTCTTAGCCAAGTTACACTTGAGCAAGAAAATAGCTTATTGAAGGGAATTATAGAGAAAGGAGTCTACAAGAGCCTTGCCGGAAGTAAGCAATTCGAGGAAATTGTACACAAGCAAGGAAGGCACCGGAAGAATCAAGGTGTTGGTTTTGAACGAAAGTTCAATGCCAATGGAGTTGAGTGGGAAGAAGATCAATACCCCAAGACAAAGTTTGTTCCTCAACAAGAGAAGTATGATACTTCTTTCAAGGGGACACAAGCTCAAGATGATCTTCCACCACAAGACTACAAGCAAAAAGGCAAGGACAAGCTTCAAGAGGAAATTGATGCATTTGAAGAAGCTCCTAAGACCTTAGTCAAGTGGATTCCCAAGACTACTTCAAGTTCCACTTCATCAAGTACGACTACAACTCCAAGGATTCCCATCAAGATGGTGTGGATCCAAAAGAAGAAGAACTAGAGAGTTCTTGAGGGTGACTCCGCCAACATACTTCACTCTTATCATCTTGGCAAGAACAAGTGCAATCAACTTCCACATCTTGCACTAGTTCAAGGAGTCACAAACCCTCTTGTTGGTAAGACAAGGGACAAGGTAACCTAAAAGTTTTCATGGACATCATCTTGTGTGTGCATCACTCTATGTCTATGGATATCCTTGTTTGTTCCTTGTGGGACTAACCCATGTAGGTATTGAAAGTGCAATTCACTCAAATGGATAGCTACAAGAGATCTACATCAACATTGAGCATCCACATCTTCAATATCTACATGAAGTCATCATCGACAAAACCCAAGGTTAGTTCATCCCTCTTAGGGGGGATATCACATCTAGGGGGAGCTTTACTCTAAGACTTGAGCTAAAGCAACTCTAAAGATGTGAACACAACAATGCTTTATGTAAAAGTGGTAACCCCACTTGAGCTTAAACGATGAGTATGACCTATGATCAAGTGTTCTCACTTGACTCCTAAGTCAATATACTCATATATAGATGACCTTGTCATCGCAAATTGCTTGATAGATGCTAGAATTGGTTGTGCATGCCTTGTCACATATTTCATTTGCCATCTTATTGTGTGAGCATGCTGGTTGCATATTTTACTCATTCGAGGACATCCACTTGTTGTTTTGATTGTTTGGTTTTATTTCTTTTGCCAAGTGGATGGACAAGAATGCCTAAGAACCTCCTCTAGCTATCTATGCTTTTCTCGTCTCAAACTCTATTCATGCTGCCATCACAAAATTTGATCAAGTCAGATTCGAACCACTCTGTGTGAGGAGCGCTCGGAGTCCCCGATTCGTCATAGACTTAAACTTCCAAAACCTCTTTATGATTCTCGGTCTGACCGATACTCCACTTTCGGTCCTACCGAGATCATTAAGTTGATCTAGGTTTTCGATCTCGGTGCAACCGATTTGAAATTTCGGTCACACCGAGTTTCAGTAACTGCATGCAGTTATGAATCTCGGTGCCACCGAGTTGTTCCACTCGGTCACACCGACAGGGTCGGGCTATATATAGTCACGGGCAAAATTTTGGAAATTTCTCCGAACCCCTTCGCCCGCGCGATAGCCTGCTCTGCCCTCGTGGTCTCCGGATCGTCTTCTCGCCGCCAGCCGCCTCCAGTCGCTGGTCTCCGTCGCCGTCAACGGGAATTCTGCCCCGCCGTTGCCGCCGTAGCGAGTCTCCGCCGAACTAGGGTATGGACTCGATCTTTGTGCTATTCCCCAATCTGATTCCTAGCACATTGTGATCATATTGATTCTAGCCACGTTTGATAAACTTCTATCCAGTCAATGAACTCATAGATTAGGTTTGATTCGAAAATTCTATGTTTAGGTTTCCGCCGAAACCATCTCGGACCCATCGAGTTGAAAAACTCGGTCCCACCGATTTGGCTTATGCCATTGCACAAGTGAGACTCGGTCTGACCGAGAATTACTTATCGGTGTGACCGATTTTGGAACTCTGTGAAACCCTAGCAGTCTCGGTGCCACCGAACTGTGACTCGGTCCTACCGAGTTCACTAGTTTAGGTTCCAAAACTGCTTCGGTATCACCGAGTTTGAAAATCGGTAGATCCGAGATGATTTTAGTGGGAAACTAAAACTAAGTTTTTGGATCATTCTTTTTGCAAAAATCTCTGCATTTTGTGATGCTCATCCACTCTATCTCATCTATAACCTATTCACAGGGTCAGCGGTCAGAGTTTGCAGCACGTCTGATCAAAGTGATAGCCAGAACATGTCAGAGCAGCAGGTGCACATGAGTGAGGGCACTAGTCCCTCAAGTTCTTCAGATGAGGGCAGCAGGAGCACCCCTAGCAACTTGCCAAAGGCTGCCACGAGACAGAGGAAGAAGAGAACTTCAGACTCCGAAGATGAAGACTATGTGGCAGAGGAAGAGGCCACTTCCAAGAGAGTCGAGCCAGCTCAAGGCACAAAGCCAGGGCTGAAATCAAAAGGCCAGCAGGCAGGCAGCCCATGTCAAAGGCAAGAGCTTCAACTGAGAAGCCTGCACCAAGAGCCAGTTGCTGCTAGAGGGAAAGAAGAGAAAGGAAAGGGTCAAGAAGACCGTAGCCAGAGTGCTAGGAAAGGCTTCCATCATGGAAGAGGAAGAGGAAGAAGAGTAGCTGCACCAGCACCCAAGGCACCCAAGCTGATGGGTGATGCCATAAGATCAGGGGCTACTGCATCTAAGCCCAAAGCTGCCTCCAAGCCAAAACCAAAGAGGAATACAGGAGCATTCTGCAGCTGAGAAGAACAAGGCCAGTGCAGACTGTTGCTGAAGAAGAGGATGAAGAGCAAGTTCTGAGAAAGCTCAAGCCCAAGATCCCAGACCACAACGATGCGCATCCTGTGGCTGAGGACATGAAGCTCAGGAGAGATTCAGGGCTGAGGAAGTGGAGAGAAGCAGACCCGTATGCTTCAAGGAGGAGGACTGCTGTTGACTACAGGTTCCACACTAAGGAACAGCAGGACTTCTATGAGACAGTGCTGCTTGATAAGAAGCCAATAGTCTGTGATATGAGATGGGTTGACTGGCAGTACATCAAGGACAATGAGGAGCACTATCCTGGAGTGCAAGACAGCTTCATAGCTTGTGGAGTAGCTGACTTTGTTGGGCAGAAGCTCACAAAGTGGAATGAGGAGCTTATAATGCAGTTCTACTCCACAGCACATTTTTATTCAGATGGGAGGATCACATGGATGTCTGAGGGTACAAGGTACCAATCCACAGTTGCTGAGTGGGCACAGATCATTAATGCCCCAGAGGAGCATGATGATGATTTGGACATATATGCCAAGAAGAAGATGGACCATAACTCTATGTCCAATATGTACAAGGAAATTCCAAATGAAGCACTTGACACGTTCAAATTTGGGTTTGTGCATTACCTTCTGTCAGGACTGCCAACTATCAAATTGGATCTTGAGGCACCTTAGTTGCCCAGTCAGGTGATCACAAGATGATCAGAGGCATGCGATCAACTTGCTACATGTATTTGATGTACCTTCAGAAGTTCAAGGTGATGAGCCTCATAGTGGAAATATCAAAAGGACTGCAGCAGATCAGAAGAGGAGTTGCGGATATGCCCTCAGATCAGGAGCTCATCAAACTCTAAGATGGGCACAGGCATATACTTATTGGACAAGGCACCTGCCCATCCGTCCAGATTTGAGGATACCAAGTGGTCATGACTGGAGAATGAGCCATCATCAGTTCAAGCACAAGCAAAGAAGGAGAAGGCAAGAAGGAGAAAGCTGCCAGATGCATCAAGAGGGAGGCATCTGAGTATTTCTTGAAGACTAAACAAGAGCAGCTTGGTTACTTGATTGCATCCACGCTGAGGATTGAGCAAAGTCTGGCCACCCTCACTCAGAATCAGCAGAGCCTAGAGAGAATCATGGAACAGAAGTTCTATGACTTGGATGTCAAGTATGGAAGTTCAGTCTGCAGTGGAGCAGCTCCAGGAGGACATGCAGGAGAGGAGAGGCAGGACTACAACTGATGCCTTTGCCAGAGTGCCACGAGGCCCGAGGTATCTGCCGTGCCAGTTGCTGCACAGAGCACCACTTCAGCACCAGCTACAGCCTCAGTTCCACCAGCTCCAGCATCTACTTCAGCTCCAACTCCAGCGTCTACTTCAGCGTCTACCGAAGCCTTCGTCCTTGGAGTGATCCGGACTCCACCACCACCAGAAGATCAAGCCTGAGCGTCGATCTAGCACTATGCATTTTCTAGGAACTTTTTGGTAACTTGTTGCCAAAGGGGGAGAAGATGTATAGATCATAGGCTTCGAGAGAGAGAGAGTGTTGCTTTTCTCTCTTGCTTTATTTGGTGGTTTTTTCGAACTTGTTTGCTTTTGAGTGCTTGAGATACTACGTCATTATTTGTGAGACATTGATGATCATGTGTTTGATCATAAGCTACACTTAATGTTTGCTTAATGCTATTATCTTATCTATCTTATGTGATCATTCACTATTCTTGGTGATGAGTGCATGTATTTCATTCTTATCATTTTAAGCGCTCCACCAAGATGTATGTGACATGGAAGAGTAACCCATGACTCTAACTCCTTGTGCATTTGCAGTCCAAAGCAAATTTTAAATATGCACAAATTTAGGGGGAGCTCTTACTTATCACATACTTCTCAAAGCGACGATATATTTCATGCTTATTATCATTTGTCGAAGCTTTGATCTATATGTTGTCATCAATTACCAAAAAGGGGGAGATTGAAAGTGCAACTATCCCTAGGTGGTTTTGGTAATTCATAACAACATATAGCTCATTGAGCTAATGCTATTCCAAGATGATTATTTCAGGAAAGCTCAATGATTGGCATGGCCTGCAAGGCGATTAAGTTGGGTAACGCCAGGGTTTTCCCAGTCACGACGTTGTAAAACGACGGCCAGTGAATTGTAATACGACTCACTATAGGGCGAATTCGAGCTCGGTACCCGGGGATCACATTGAGTCTTTAGGAAAAGCCAATACTATCAAGGAGGGATGAGGTGTTGCTTAATGAGCCTCTTGCTTCATGTGCTTAGTGATATACTCCAAAACCCTCAACTACTTTCCCATATCCACATATGACCTAAACCCTAAGCCAAACTCGGTCCTACCGATTCTTCCTATCCGGCGCCACCGAGTTTCACTTGTCATTAGCCACTGCCAAACCCTAGCAATTTGGTTCTACCGATAGGGATCTCAGTCTCACCGAGATGGGATTGCAAACTCTCTGTTTCCCTTTCGTAACTTTTCGGTCTCACCGAAAGAGAGAATCGGTCCCACCGAGATTGCAATGTAAATTCAGTGTTTCCCCTTTGTAACTTTTCGGTCTCACCGAAAGAGCAAATCGGTCCCACCGAGTTTGCCTGACCAACTCTCTGGTTAGCTAATTACCAAATTCGGTCTCACCGAGTTTGTGTAATCGGTCTCATCGAGATTACGTTATGCCCAAACCCTAACCATATCGGTCCTACCGAGTTGCATGTCAGTCCCACCGAAAATCTCTAACGGTCACTAGGTTTACATTTTCGGTCTGACCGAGTTTGTTGATTCGGTCCCACCGAGATTGGAAAACTGTGTAACGGTTGGATTTTGTGTTGAGGCTATATATACCCCTCCACCTCCTCTTCATTTGGAGAGAGAGCCATCAGAACACATACACCATTCCAACTCATATGTTCTGAGAGAGAACCACCTACTCATGTGTTGAGACCAAGATATTCCATTCCTACCATATGAATCTTGATCTCTAGCCTTCCCAAGTTGCTTTCCACTCAAATCTTCTTTCTACCAAATCCAAATCCTATGAGAGAGAGTTGAGTGTTGGGGAGACTATCATTTGAAGCACAAGAGCAAGGAGTTCATTACCTACACACCATTTGTTACTTCTTGGAGAGTGGTGTCTCCTAGATTGGCTAGGTGTCACTTGGGAGCCTCCGACAAGATTGTGGAGTTGAACCAAGGAGTTTGTAAGGGCAAGGAGATCGCCTACTTCGTGAAGATCTACCGCTAGTGAGGCAAGTCCTGTGTGGGCGATGGCCATGGTGGGATAGACAAGGTTGCTTCTTCGTGGACCCTTTGTGGGTGGTTGCTTCTTCGTGGACCCTTCGTGGGTGGAGCACTGTGTGGACTCGCGCAACCGTTACCCTTGGGTGGAGCCCTGTGTGGACTCGCGCAACCGTTACCGTTCGTGGGTTGAAGTCTCCATCAACATGGATGTAGGATAGCACCACCTATCCGAACCACGGGAAAAACATTTGTGTCTCCAATTGCATTTGAATTCTCCAAACCCTTCCCTTTACATTCTTGCAAGTTGCATGCTTTACTTTACGCTGCCAATATACTCTTTGCATGCTTGCTTGAATTATGTGATGATTGCTTGACTTGTCTTAAAATAGCTAAAATCTGCCAAGAACTAAAATTGGGAAAAGGTTAAGTTTTTATTTGGTCAAGTAGTCTAATCACCCCCCCTCTAGACATACTTTCGATCCTACAGCGCTGATGGGAGATGCTGGCTGGTATGGCTTGCTGGGTCAAGCCAATACGTGCCAGGGCATCTGCTTGCTCGTTGTCGGCCCGTGGCACGTGAAGGAACTCGCACCCGTCAAAATATCCGTTTATTTGCTGGACGAGGAAGCGGTAGCTCGCCATGTTTGCATCCTTGGCGTCCCAATCGCCAGACGACTGTTGGACCACCAAGTCCGAGTTGCCATAGCACATGATCTGGCGGATGCCGATTTCTTTGGCCAGCCGGAGTCCCTGTACTAGAGCCTCATACTCTGCCACGTTGTTGGAGGCGGCAAAGTGAATTTGTGTGTATCTGAGCTTGTCGCCTTTGGGAGAGATGAGGACAATGCCGGCTCCCAAGCCCGTGCGCATCTTTGAGCCATCAAAGTGCATCCGCCAATGAGTGGAGTCCGGAGCTGGCGGCAGGTACTGGGTCTCGGCCCAGTCGATGAGGAAGTGGGCCAGCGCTTGGGACTTCATGGCAGTGCGTGGCTGGTAGAAGATGGTGTAGGGGGGCAGCACAATGGCCCATTTGGCCTCCCGGCCCAATGCATCTCTGCTGCCTATGATTTCATCAAGCGGGGCGGTGCAGACGACTGTGATGGGGTGCTCTTGAAAGTATGGCTTGAGCTTCTTAGCGGCAAAGTGCACACCGTAGCACATGTTTAGTAGTGGGGGTAGTTCTGCTTCGAGGCCGATAGCACCTCGCTCAAATAGTACACCGTCCTTTGGACCGGCTGTGCTCTGCCGTCCTCTGGGAGCTCTACTACAATGACAGTGCTAACCACCCGGCTGGTGGCGGCGATGTAGAGGAGCATAGGTTCCTTAGCAGCCGGAGCTGCCAGAACATGTGGCGTGGTCAGCATTTTCTTCAGCTGGAGAAAGGCTTCGTCTGCCTTGTCGTTTCACTTGAAGTGAGTGGTCTTCTTCATTAACTGGTACAGTGGAAGAGCCTTCTCTCCCAGCTGACTCATGAAGCGGCTGATGGATGCCAAGAACCCAGTGAATTTCTGGACATCTCGCGGTCGGGTAGGTCTCTCCATCCTCTCAATGGCCTTGATCTTGACAGGGTTGCACTCGATGCCGCACTCTGAGACAAGGAAACCAAGGAGCTGGTCGGCTGGTACTCCAAAGACACACTTCTCCGGGTTGAGCTTGATTTGACAACGGTGCAGATTGTCAAAAGTCTCCTTGAGATCTTCCAAGAGGGTACCACGCTTCTCTGTCTTCACCACAATATCGTCTACGTAGACGTGGGCATTCCTACCGAGTTGCTTGAGGAGGCATTTCTGCATGCAATGCTAAAAGGTGGCACTGACATTTCTCAGGACGAATGTCATGGTCACGTAGCAGAAGGCTTTGAATGGTGTGATGAAGGCGGTCCGCAGCCGATCGACCGGGTTTAGCTTGATCTGATGGTAGCCGGAGTAGCCATCAAGGAAAGACAAATGTCGTGGTTCTAAGTCTGATAGTAGATGAGGTGGTACGTAAGAGGAGGCAAGATTGTAGCTACGATGAGGTTGTGCACGCAGGATTTACGAGTTCAGGCCCTTCGTGGAGGAAGTAATAGCCCTACGTCTTGGTGCCCTGTGGCGGTCGACTGGATTATGCGTGAAATTACAGGGGTGCGGACCCTTGTACCTCAGGAGGGGGTGGCTTATATAGAGTGCGCCAGACCCATCCAGCCCTCAGTTATACAGGGTTCAATGTACATAAAGATGAGGCGTTACTGGTAATGCCAGCAATAAAGACGTATAAATGATCATTAACACTACGAAGTGAACACCTGACCATTGCCATCCTGAGTGACTTTAGGCCTTCTGTCTTCTGAGTGGTTTCTTGTATGATCGAATGGTGATATACTGGTCGAATGGAATTGGGTTATCCGAGTGGAGTTGTTGGTCGAGTGAGTTGCACAGTGAGGAGATTCCAGTCGGTGGAAATTACTGTTCTTTGAATGCGATTGATCTTTGGGTAGTGTCCTTGGGAAGGGCGTCTAGGTCAGGCCTATTACCCTACCCTAGGTACATGTCATCATCATTAGCCCCCGAATGGATCGAGGTCCGAGGAAAGAAAGAGGTTGGAGATAGTTCCGACTCAATTTTTATGCTTTAGGGGCGTCTTGCTTGAGAAGGTGAACCACTTTGAAACTTCAACCTTATTTTCAGTCGCCTTGATCCATTCAAAACTTATCGAGTGAACTTATACTGGAACGCTTCAAGTGTTGGAGTGGAACAAAATCTTTGGGGTGATTGACTACATCGCCATCCCCGGATCTCATGGGATTCGAAATTTTGGGAAGCGTGTGGGGCGTAGTGCGCCGCAGTAATCGGGATGGATTAGGCAAGGGCGCCTCAATTTTTGCGCCGCCTTTTTCACCACGTACCGAGCGCGCGGCTGTTGCGGGATTTGATAAGATTTCTTGGGCCCGCATGTCAGTCACTTGGAAACGGGCAAATAAAATACTCCGCGGCCGGTGCATCTGCACAACGCTCCCCATTCTCCTTCTCCTTCCTATGTTTCCACATATTGCCCTCTGCCACTCTCGACACCACCGCACCACTCGTGAGCAGTCCGCAGCGATGGGGAAGGACAAGATGGCGGCTCTAGAGCGCGCCAAGAAGGCGACGGTGACGGCGGCGGGAAAGCTGAAGGGCAAGAAGACGAGTCGGGGAGGACCCTCCTTGAGGTCTGGTCTGCCGCCTGGCTGGATCCAGGGTGACTGGATCCGCTCCATGATCTAGCTGGAAGATGTGGAAGACCTGGCCTGTGGAGGTTTGATCGCCCATGAATCTTGGAGGCTTCCCGGCAACGAGACCGAGCCGCAGCCGCAGGAGGGTGAGTGCGTCCTCCTTGTGACTCACGTTGACCATGGATTCTCTCTGCCTCCCCATCCTTTCTTTCGGGGTTTTCTGAACTTCTTCGGGGCCCAACTTCACCATTTTTCCCCCAACACCATCACATATCTTGCTGTGTTTGTCTCCATGTGCGAAAATTTCTTGGGCTGTCGACCGCATTGGGGTCTCTTCAAACATATCTTCACCTGTCGCTCCCAGTCGGTGAAGAAAGCTAATCCGAATGACGAGAAGACTCATGTGATCCAGATGTGCGGAGGTCTAGGCATCTAGATGAGAAACAAGAGTACTTTTCCAGCTGTGATCCTTCCCGAGTCGGTTAGAGTGTGGCAGTAGACCTGGTTCTACTGCAAGGACCAACCGACTCCTGGTCAGTCGACTGGTCTCCCTCCCTTCCCCATGGAACGAGTCCAACAACCCACTTCTTTGAAAGTAACTCCAGCAGAGAGAGCGGAGTTGAACATGCTAATGGAGCGAGTAGTCCAATTAGTTCGGGACGGTGTGACTGGTATGGACTTGCTGGAAGTGTTTCTCAGACGACGCATCCAGCCGCTCCAGGCCCGCGATCATCCTATGTGGATGTATTTGGGCATTGAGGACACCACTCGGATCCACCCGGAGGACGTCACCGAAGAAACAGTGGAGCTGTGGTTGCAGGGCATCACCGGAAACAAAGATAACCCCCGGGGGTCCAGAAGAGTTCAACCTTTGTCCACTGGTCATGAACCTGAAAAGGTCTTTCTTTTCCTGTCGAGTGCTTCATTGTTTTCATGTCCGACTGATGTCTATGTTATCCTTTGGCTTGCAGGTTTACATTGACACATACTCAATGCCCAATGGAGAGCGGGATCCGGAGGGAGAGGCGAGTGGGGGCAAAAGTGGCGATTGGAGATTCGATGACGAGGACAAGGAGGAGAGTGAGGACTCAAGCGATGGCGAGGAGGTCAACTCTCCGCCTCGCACTGAAAGACGCTCCAAGCACACCCATGACCCCCGCGAGTATCCGTGGAAAGGCAACTGCGCAGACCTTGAACGCACTCAGACTTCTTCCCCCGTTCCGACTGAGAAGGCGCTGAAGCATCCCAAGATTGCGGCCCATAAGCCTTGGAAGACTCTGCCCAAGATCAAGATCGACGTCCCTGTTGCCTTCGGGTAAGTGTTTTGTTTTCTCCTTTGATACAAGGACTTCTTAAGTAGATGCCGACTTGCTTCCTAGCTTGGCCGAGTGAATTGGGGAACTTGCAGTGCTGCTACTTCTAGGACCTCAGTGGACATTTATAGGAATGAGGATGACACAGAAATGGAAGATGCGGCCACCTCCAGAGCAGGTGTGACTCTGCTGGCTTGCCTCCACTTTGTCAATTGATTTGCAGGTCAACTGATAAATTGCGGTCAAAACTTTTGCATCACCACAACATGTGATTGAACTTCCAGACGATGATGAAGAAGTTCCACTGAGGCCTATGGGAAGGAGAGGTAGGAGCTCGGGCAGGAAAGCGCCGACCGGCAAGATAACTCAAACGACATCAGTACCCCAACCAGTGGTCTAGTAGACTGGAGACCTCAATTGGACCTCTATCACTTTTGCTGATCCTGTGTCGACTGAACGCTCGTCAGCGTCGACGGCCCAAGACCCTGCCTCATCTGTTCAACCTCATGCCTCAGACCCTCAGGTTGTTGCAATTGTTCCACCATCTCCGTTGTTCGTCATCCATCACATTCCGGAGGATCAGGCAAGCGCTGCTAAGGAAGCTATACGCCAAGCAGGCCTGATGATGGAGCGGATGAAGACGGTGCATGAGACCAGCCAAGCTGCCTATGATGTCAGTGCAGCTCTCCAAGCCAACATCCAAGTTAGTTGATTTCCGACTGACCCTCTAACTTGATACTTGAGAACTGCTGTTTTCTTATTCGTAAGATGTCCGTGGATGATCGTTTTCACACTTTCAAACTTCATGCGCATCTGTTCACTCACCAGATGCATTCTTTTATTTCACAATCTTCTTCACTTGAGGTGACGTCGAGTGAACTTTCGAATCAGTGGGGGCACTCTGCGTGTAGTCCCCGACTGGGTGTAGTCCCCGACACCGTCGTCGAATGTTTGATTTGGCAGGGGTCTTAAATCTATGTTGATAAAAAATCCAATCGGTCTTGAACGGATCCTGTCAAGTGAATTCTTAAACCAGTGGGGGCACGCCAAGTGCACCCACTGGGTGTAGTCCCCGAGACCGTGGTCGCCTGCGGGCGGTCAGCGGTGGTCTGAGACCTAATTTTTTTTGAGCGGCTGGACTGACCAAGTCGAGTACCAGTGGGGGCACACCAAGTGCACCCACTGGGTGTAGTCCCCGATACTATTGTTGAATGTTTGATTCTGAAATAGTCTTAGAATTCTTTTCAACCTGATTCTGTCCATTGATATATCTTATTTACTGACTTCAGAAATCCTGTGAGCTCATATCCCAATTTGCTGAATTCGAGAGGAAGCAGATCTAGCTCAATCTTGACTTGGAGTTGGCCAAGCAGAACTTGCAGAAGGCCAAGGATGAAACAGCTGGTATGGAAGGTAAAACCTTGTCGACTGTGAGATTGGACTGTCTCACGAGTCATCTCCTCATTCTTCTTTCTGAATCGAGTGTAGTTTGTTATTTTTTTAGAGAAAATGAGGCAGGTTCTGGCACAGAAGGAGCTTGATCTTGCCACGGCACAGAAGGAGGCTCAGGAGAAAACATCACTTGCCGATAAGAAGCTGGCTTCAGTCGGGGCGTTAGAGGAAGACAATGCCAAGCTGAAGACTGCTCTTGCCAAAGCCAACAAAGAAGTGACCCGTCTGAAGAAGGACAAAGTAGCCCTGAACGACAGGATTGAGGGTTTCTCTCGAAAGAGAAATGAGCTGGAGGCATATCTGGGGGGACACACCAAGAAGTTGTTCCTCATGCTGGAAGGTATTTTCTCCTGGTCGACTGGTTTCACTTTACAGTTGTTGGTTCTCTAGACAGTTCTTCGACTTATTATTGTGCTGTGTGGAGTTTTGCCAAAACTTTGAAGAAGAGACTAGATGGATCGAAATGAACTTGGATCCCATCAACTCCCCTATAAAAGATGAGGCCGCCATGAACATGCTCCAACTAGAATCTCGCCTTGCCAACATCGTGTATTATCTGGCGCAGCTGAAGGTTGCGGTTTCCCGAGTCGACACGGCGCTCTGGCCGAAGGAGAGCTTCCAGAATGACCTTGAGTCTCTGATGACTCGACTCAATGAGATTCCCGGCCGAGTGCAAGAATGGAATAAGTCTTCTACCTGATGTGGCACTAATGTGGCTCTGTGCCTGGTCCATGTCCACTATAAGGAAGCCAAGGAAGAGAAGTTGGCAGTGCTCAAAGTCACCAACACCAAACATCGCCAGTTTCAGTCCTTCATGGAGACCTTCATTGAAGCGACCGCTCTCATTGCAGACGGAATCGACTTGGACGAGTTTGTCGAGCCAGCCGGTCCTCCTCCAGAGGAGTGAAAAAACTTTAAGTCTTAATTCAATTTTCCTCGGAATGCAGAGTGATTTTGTAACCGCTAAAACTCCTTCGGGCCGGATGCCCGAGCACTTTTATCTACGATTCTGAACCTTGCGAGATTTGTTTTTCTTTGAATACATTTGTCCTCACCTTTGCTGCTTTTGAATCTCTTGACTCTGAGTTGGAACTTGATTCTTCAGTCTGAATTGTCACTGACTCTGTGATGCAGCTCTATCGAGTGGATCATGGACAAGAGCACTTGGTGTCGTCCACGACCTGCACTTCATCGTCCTTGCGGATCGGGATGGAGCGGACGTTATACTTGTGTCGCAGCTTAGTCGAGTGGGTCATGGACAAGAGCACTAGGTGTTGTGCACGACTTGCACCTCGTCGTCCTTGCGGATCGGGATGGAGCGGACGTTATACTTGTGTCACAGCTCCGTCGAGTGGGTCATGAACAAGAGCACTAGGTGTTGTGCACGACTTGCACCTCATCGTCCTTGCGGATCAGGATGGAGCGGACGTTGTACTTGTGTCGCAGTTCCGCCGAGTGGGTCATGGACAAGAGCACTAGGTGCTGAACATGACCTGTACCTCGTCGTCCTTGTGGATCGGGCTGGTTTTTAACTTAGGAGAGTACGAGACTGCAGCTAAGCCTCCGTGTGGGAGGATTGCTCTTCACTCGGTAGGATTTCAGAAACTTAGGCAAGTACATGACTGCAGCTAAGCCTCTGAGTGGGAGGATTGCTCTTCACTCGATAGGATTTCAGAAACTTAGGTGAGCACATGACTGCAGCTAAGCCCCCGAGTGGGAGGATTGCTCTTCACTTGGTAGGATTTTTTTAAACTTAGGCGAGTACGAGAGTGCAACTAAGCCCCTGAGTGGGAGGATTGCTCTCCACTCGGTAGGATTTTTTAAACTTAGGCGAGTACGGGACTGCAGCTATGCCCCCGAGTGGGAGGATTGATCTCCACTCGGTAGGATTTTTTAAACTTAGGCGAGTACGGGACTGCAGCTAAGCCCCCGAGTGGGAGGATTTCTCTCCACTCGGTAGGATTTTTTAAAAACTTAGGTGAGTATGGGACTGCAGCTAAGCCCCCCAGTGGTAGGATTGCTCGACACTCGGTAGGATTTTTTTAAACTTAGCGAGTACGGGACTACAACTAAGCCTCCGAGTGGGAGGATTCCTCTCCACTCGGTAGGATTTTTTTAAAACTTAGGCGAATCGGGTTCACGGCTAAGCCAACCACTGGGGGATTTGAACACACAACTTGACAGGATAACAATCATTAAGGCACCACAAAAATCTTGTTTTTGATAAGCAAAATGAACGATTCTTATTACAACTCGCCGACCCGTGTGCTTAAGTGTTAAAAGGGCTCCATGTTCCAAGCGTGTGGCTCGTCTTTCTTGTGTTCGACATTATAAAGGTGATAAGCTCCATTGTGGAGCACCTTGGTGATGATGAAAGGATCTTCATAAGCACGAGCATGCTTGTGAGGTCGTTGTTGATACACTCGGAGCACTAGGTCTCCTTCCTGAAATGCTCGACCTCTCACGTTTCTAGCATGGAATCGACGGAGGTCTTGCTGATAAATGCTCGACCGGATCAAATCCATCTCTCTCTCTTCTTCCAAGAGGTCAATAGCAACTTGCCGAGCTTGCTTTGCTTCAGCTTCTGAGAAAAGTTCCACTCGGGGCGCGTTGTGAAGCAAGTCGCTTGGCAGCACAGCTTCAGCCCCATAGACCATGAAGAAGGGAGTCCGACCGGTCGACCTGTTTGGTGTTGTTATCAACCCCCAAAGGACGGAAGGCAACTCATCTACCCAAGCACCTGCTGCATGCTTGAGGTCACGCATCAACCGGGGTTTCAGCCCTTGGAGGATCAAACCATTTGCTCTCTCTGCCTGTCCATTCGACTGCGGATGCGTGACAGACGCATAGTCGACCTGAGTACCTTGGGAAGCGCAGAATGCTCTGAACTCATCAGAATCAAAGTTGGAGCCATTATCTGTGATAATACTGTGAGGGACTCCATATATGAATGCCAGCTCTCTAATGAAACTGATGGCAGTGCTTGAGTCAAAACTCTTGATAGGCTTGGCTTCGATCCACTTAGTGAACTTGTCGACCGCTACACGTAAATGGATGAAGCCACTTCTGCCGGTCCTCAGGTGTCCAACCATATCCAATCCCCCAAACAGCAAATGGTCAGACGAGTGGAATGGTCTTCAAGGCTGAAGCGGGCTTGTGAGACATGTTGGAGTAGAACTGACAGCCCTCACACTTGTCGACTATTTCCTTTGCCATTTCATTTGCACGTGGCCAGTAAAAACCTGCTCGGTATGCTTTGGCCATGATTGTTCAAGAGGACGCATGGTGACCACAGGTCTCCGAGGGGATATCATTGAGAATCATTCGACCTTCTTCCGGTGTAATGCATCGTTGAGCAACTCCGGTCGCACTCTCTCTGTACAGTCATCCACCTATCACGGTGAAGGCTTTGGATCTACAGACGATTTGACGAGCCTCATTCTCATCCTCCGGAAGCTCTTTTCTGAGTATGTATGCAACATATGGCACCATCCAATCAGGGGTGATGACTAAAACCTCCATGATTAGGTCGACCACGGCTGGAATTTCAACCTCAGTCGAGTCGGTGGAACTTTTCGGTTGCGGGGGCTCTTCCGTGAAAGGATCCTCTTGAACTGACGGAGTGTGGAGATGTTCCAAAAACACATTTCTCGGAATAGACTTGCGCTTGGAGCCTATTTTTACTAGATCATCAGTTGCTTGATTCTTGAGTCGGGGTATGTGGTGGAGCTCTAAACCCTCGAAATTCTTTTCCAACTTCCTCACTGCATTGCAATAGCCAGTCATGGCTGGGATCCTGATATCCCATTCCTTCATCACTTGATTGACCACCAAATCTGAGTCGCCCTAAACCATCAGGCGGCGGATGCCGAGTGAAATGGCCATACGCAACCCGTAGAGAAGTGCTTCATATTTATCCTCATTGTTGGAGGAATCAAAGTGAATCTGGAGAACATAACTGAGTTCATCGCCTCGCGGGGATACCAGAACCACCCCAGCACTAGAACCATTCAGCATCTTGGACCCATCAAAGAACATAGTCCAATGTTCCGAGTGAACTTGAGTCGGCTGTTGTTGCTCACTCCACTCGGCGAGGAAATCTACTATTGCTTGGGACTTGATTGCTTTCTTTACCTCAAACTTGATATCTAACGGAAGGAACTCAATCGCCCACTTTGCCACTCGACCAGTTGCATCTCTGTTGTTCTGAATTTTTGATAATGGAGCATCACTGACAAATGAAAACGAGTGATCTGAGAAGTAATGTGCAACTTTCTTTGTCGTCAGATAAATTCCATAAACCAACTTCTGATAAGGAGGGTATCTCTTCTTGGACGGGGTTAAGATTTCAGAAATATAATACACTGGGCACTGAACTTTGAAGACTTTGCCTTCTTCTTCCCGCTCGACCATGAGCACCGTACTGACAACTTGTCCAATGGGTGCGATGTAAAGGAGTAAAGGCTTTTTGCTGATTGGAGCAGCAAGCACCGGCTGGGTGGAAATCAGGGTTTTGAGCTCTACAAATGCTGCGTAAGCTTCAGGAGTGCACTCAAACTTGTCAGACTTCTTCATCAATCAGTAAAGAGGCAACACCTTTTCACCGAGACGAGAAATGAATCGGCTCAATGTGACCAGGCAACCAGTAAGCTTCTGGGCATCATGCACATGCACATGGCATTTCATTCGGAGAATTGCACCAACTTTTTCTGGGTTTGCATCGATCCCTCATTCGGAAATGAGAAAACCGAGTAACTTTCCTCGTGGGACTCCGAATGTGCACTTTGATGGATTAATCTTGATATCATACCTTCTTAGATTGGCAAAAGGTTTTGGTGAGGTCAGCCAGTAGGTCGGAACCTTTACGCGACTTGACCATGATGTCATCCATGTATGCTTCCACATTCTGACTGATTTGAGTGAGCAGACACTTCTGAATAATGCGCATGAATGTGGCACCAACATTCTAGAGACCAAAGGGCATGGTACCATAGCAAAAGCACCTGAATGGGGTGATAAAAGCTATTTTTATTTCGTCAGGACCATACAGTCGGATCTGATGGTACCCGGAATAAGCGTCCTGAAAGGACAAATGCTCACATCCCGTAGTCGAATCAACAGTTTGATCGATGCGGGGCAGAGGGAAATGATCTTTCGGGCAGGCCTGATTGATATGCTTGAAGTCGATGGACATGCAAAGTGAATCGTCCTTTTTGGGGACCATGACAACATTGGCGAGCCACTCGGAGTGGTATATCTCGCGGATGAACTTAGCTGCCAGAAGCCGAGCCACCTCCTCACCAATTGCCTTCCTCTTCTCCATGGCGGGCCGACGGAGATGCTCTTTGACATGTTTTGCTTTTGGGTCGACTCACAATCGGTGCTCAGCCAGCCCCCTGGGTACACCTGGCATGTCAGAAGGTTTCCATGCAAAGATGTCCCAGTTCTCACGGAGGAACTGGATGAGCGCTTCTTCCTATTTGCTGTCGAGTGTTGTTGAGATATGAGTCGGAGCAGCATTAGGATCGGTCGGGTGAACATGAACTTGTTTCGTTTCACCGGACGACTGAAAATGAAGATTCTGAAGCGGGCTTCTTGGCACATAGCAAATCACTCAGATCTGCGTTCTTCTAGTACTCTTGCATTTCCACTGCTGCCATCTGTTCATCAGAAATCTTTGAGGCCTTCTGGAAACATTCCTCCGCTCTCTGCCGATTACCAGTGATTGTAATCACGCCTTTGGGCCCAGGCATCTTCAGCTTGAGGCATACGTAACATGGTCGAGCCATGATGCGAGCATATGCAGGCCTGCCCAAAATAGCGTGAGAAGCACTGTGAAAATCCACAACTTCAAATGTCAACTTTTCCTTGCGATAGTTCTTCGAATCACCGAAAACCACGTCAAGAGTGATCTGGCCAAGTGAATCAGCCTTTTTCCCAGGAACGACACCGTGGAAGTGCATATTGCTTTCACTGAGCTTGGACATCGGGATGCCCATCTCTCAGAGAGTCTCGGCATACATAATGTTCAAACCACTGCGACCATCCATCAGGACCTTGGTCAATCGGGTGCCTCCGACGACTGGGTCGACCACCAACGCTTCCCGCCCTGGGGTAGCAACACATGCCGGGTGATCTGATTGGTCGAACGTAATGGGAGTCTTTGACCACTTCAAATATGTTGGCATCGCCGGAGCAACCATGTTCACTTCTCTGTTAATGACTTCCAATGGACTTTTGCTCTCAACATCAGCAAAAATCACCAAAGTGGCATTGATGTTGGGGAAACCATCATCTTCCTCTTTGTCTTCGTCCTTATCAGACTCTTTCTCTTTCTCTTTGGACTGACCCTCTCGGAATTGCTGAATAAGGAGTCGACATTGTCGCGTGGTATGCTTGGGATAAATTAGGTTTCCAACACATCATTTCCTGCTGAATCCTTCACTTATTTCGGAACCCATGGTCCTTTAGGTTTTCGTTTGAACTTTCCCTGAGTCACTGCCGCGGCTTCAACAGGAGCGGCGGGTTCGGCCTTACGCTTCTATTTCCGATTGGAATTACCTCCTCCCACATCTTGGGCGACTGGTTTGCTCTTGCCACTGCGGAGTGGGTCTTCTTCTTCACTGTTAGCGTATCGAGTGGCTATTTCCATCATTCACGTCAGAGTCATATCTCCTGTCCGACCGAATTTCAGGTTCATCTCTCGGTACCGAATGCCCTCCTTGGAGGCGCAGACTTCTTGGTGTGGTGACATGTTTTCCACTATGTGATGCAAAGTGGCCCACCTCTGGATATAATCTCTCAACGTCTCATTCAGCTTCTGAACACAATGCTGCAACTCTGTCAGCCCTGCAGGCCGCTTGCAAGTGCCTTCAAATGTTCTAACAAACACTCGGGCCAACTCTTCCCAACTAAATATGCTGCCAGGAGCCAACTGATTCAACCAAGCTCTGGCTGACCCTTCCAACATCAAGGGAAGGTGTTTCAAGGCTACCTCATCATTACCGCCACCAATCTGCACAGCCACTCGGTAATCCTCTAACCAAGTGTCAGGTTTGGATTCACTGGTAAACTTACTTACCCCAGTCGCCAATCTGAAGTTGGGAGGGACCTCTGCGGATCTGATGGTACTGCTGAAACACTCAGGCCCTAATACATGCACTCGACTGCTCGTTGGTTGATCTCTGTCTTGTCCTTCTCCGTGAGCTCTATTTCGGTTGACCAAACCTTGTACCAAAATTGATCTTGCATCAAATCCAGGTTCTCTGGGGTCGACTGGATGCCTTTGCTCGTCACCATATGGACGCATGTCGTTGGGTCGCCGCGGTGCATACGACCTGCCTCGCAGAGGGGGCGTTGACACTCGACGGCGTTTCTCACGGCCGACCCGATGATCATATTGATCATAATTCCAACCCATGAACTGCTCTTGACGATGTCCATGGCCCTCACGCTGCAGAGGCGATCTTGCGCTGTGAGCCGACTGGATAGTGTCCGCAACCACATATCTGCTATGGATCCTATTGCACAACTGGGAAACTGCTGTGTTCTGCTCTCCCATTGCATAGAGCAATGCTTTAATCTACATCAAACCCCTTCCAGCCTCTGATTGGGACGACTGGATTGACTCTGCTATGTGGTTGCAGCAGTAAGATTCCGAATTGGGGTACGGTATGCCTGATGCTCGAGTGGAAACAATTGCCGCTGACGTCGACGGGATTCAGGGACCAGTCGTCGAGCGCGATCGTTGAGTGAATGCTGGAGATTCTCCAGTCGTGCGCACTCAACCAAAGTGGCCAGGCGCGCAGTCGCCAAGGCCCGAGCCTCGGAGGTTCCCCCAACGATGGGAGTGTGGAGTGCTTCCGTATTGTGACGATGCAACTCCTCTCACTGCTGCGAAGTAATGGCTTGAGGACGATATTCTTCGTGAACATACAATGGATCACCGCCGCCATCGCCGCCGTTGCTGTGGCGGAAGCCAGGCGGGTGGCGCGGCGTGTTGACCATCGGGACTTCTGCCACAGGGTCGCTGTTGTCACACTCGGACAGAGTCTCCACAGATTCAGTCGATAGGTCGAACAACTCATAGGAGATTTGTCGGGCTCGATTGCCGTGACTTGAGGGGTGGCCGACCGGCGAGCCACCGCATACCTGATCCACCACTGAAGCCGTGATCGACCGGATCGTTTGTAGCATCGAGCAGCGAAGAGCGAAGACGTTGCGGGAGTCGACCGATACTAGGTCGATGGCTGCCGCAGAAGGATGCCGCGAGCGCACACCCGAAAGTGGGTCACTCCGCGGACGGGGAGCGCCTCGACGTCGAGGGGAGCTTCTTGAAGCCAAGCGGAGTCATCGGCGATGAAAACGAGCGCGCTGAGACGGATCTCGCGGCCCTCAGCCAAACCTCCGCGAGAAACCATGATGATGGGAATCAGAAAACTCACAACCTCACCGGAAGTTGCTAAGACACCTGCCCCACTATGGGCGCTAACTGTCGTCGTTCTAAGTCTAACAGTAGATGAGGGGGTACGCAGGAGGAGGCAAGATCCTAGCTACGATGAGGTTGTGCACGCAAGAATTACGAGTTCAGGCCCTTCGCGGAGGAAGTAATAGCCCTATGTCTCGGTGCCCTGAGGTGATCAACTGGATTATGCGTGAAATTACAGGAGTGCGAACCCTTGTACCTGAGGAGGGGGTGGCTTATATAGAGTGCGCCGGACCCCTCCAGCCCTCAGTTATACAGGGTTCAATGTACATAAAGATGAGGCGTTATTGGTAACGCCAGCAATAAAGACGTATAAATGATCATTAACACTACGGAGTGAACGCCTGACCGTTGCCATCCTGAGTGACTTTAGGTCTTCTGTCTTCCGAGTGGTTTCTTGTACGGTCGAATGGTGATATACTGGTCGAATGGAATTGGGTTATCCGAGTGGAGTTGTTGGTCGAGTGAGTTGCACTCTGAGGAGATTCCAGTCGGTGGAAATTACTGTTCTTTGAATGCGGTTGATCTTTGGGTAGTGTCCTTGGGAAGGGCGTCTAGGTCAGGCCTATTACCATACCCTAGGTACATGTCATCGTCAACATCAGCTCGCATCCGGCTGTGGAGTCTATCACTTGATCAATCCGGGATAGAGCAAATGGATATTTGGGGCAGGCTTTATTGAGGCTGGTGTAGTCGATACACATGCGCCACTTGTTATTCTTCTTCTGTACAGGGACTGGGTTGGCAAGCCATTGTAGAAAGAACACTTCCATAATGAACTCGGCCACCAAGAGTCGGGCTATTTCTTCACCAACAACTCTTCTTTTTTCTTCTGATAGATGGCGGAGGGGCTGCTTGACTGGTTTTGCATCTGATCTAACATGTAGCTTGTGCACGGCGAAATCCGTCGGAACACCCGACATTTCGTTGGGAGGCCATGCGAAGATGCCCCGATACTCAGGGAGGAAATGGACGAGCTCGCTTTCCTATTTTCTATCGAGGTTGGTCCCCATGATAGCGTGCCTCTCATGGTGGTCGGTGTCCAAGGGAATCTTCTTTGTTTCTTTGTCCGGCTGGAAAGAACCTGATGCTCCCGACTCCTTGGGGTCTGGTGATAGGTCCAGCTGCTTGCTGGCCATAGCCACCACCCGGTCGAGGAGCTTCTTCTCTGCTGCAATCACGAGGGAATCGGCTAGCTGGCTGCTAGCGGTGGCAGAGGCGGCCGACTTCTTGTAGTCGCCGACTATGGTGATGATGCCCTTGGTTCCCGGCATCTTCATCTTGAGGTAGGCATAATGCAGCACCACCATGAATTTGGCTAAGGCGGGTTGGCCTAGGAGCGCGTGGTAAGGGCTCTCTAGGTCAACCACCTCAAACCAGACTGGCTCTCGGCGGAAGTGATCTCTGTCTCCGAAGAGGACATCTATCTTGATCTTGCCGATTGGTGAGCAGGAAAGGCCAGGCACAATGCCATGGAAAATAGTCCGACTGGGCTGGAGTTGTCTTTCTTTGATGTGCAGTTTCTCCATGGTGTCGTGGTAGAGGATGTCGATGCTGCTACCGCCATCTATGAGGACTCGGGAGAAACAAGCAGCTCGCCTGTCTGTTGAGAAGGTTGCATCCAACACCAAGGCATAGGAACCCGGAGAAGGCTCTAGCTGATGGGCTTCTCGGACCAGCGCATAAATTCTCGGGCTTCTAAAGTGACAGCATTCACGTCGTGCTGCTGCTGGCGCCGACTGCGCCTATCGTCAACCACACTGGTGAAGACGATTTAGGCTCCATGTTCTTTGGGGAATTCTGTCGGCGTTCTGGGAACGGGGGTCCCCAGACTTGCCTGCCTGCGTCCTGCGGCGTGGCTCAAAGGGGGGCCCAGCACGGCCCATCTTCACCAACACAGACCCAAGACCCTCGCGAGGGGCCAAGCCTCGTGGGCCGGACGACGCGGAGCTTCCTCAGGCACGGCCTCATTAGGCTGGCTTGCGAGGAGGCAGAGAGATCAAGGCGGGGTACCTCACGAGGTGCCCGTGACGCAAGCCATGACGACCAAAGGCGCCAGGCGGGTGCCAGCCCGCGCAGCATCCTGCTTTCCTCTGGTGCAAAGGGAACAAGGGCAGTCGCGGAGTACCGAGGTATCAGGCAAAGGTTACCATTTTGGTGCAACGAGACCCAGACCAGGAGGACTGCAAGACGGAGGTCATTGTGGAGCCCAAGACGGCGTCACCACCAGAGCTTTGTGCAGGCGAAGACTACTTTTGTCAGGATAGCTGGTACTAGTTGTCCCCCTTCAAATTAGCCCGCCATTGTTGGCTCCCTTCCCGCTCGATATTTGGGAAGAGGACCAAGGCCTCTATAAATAGGACCAACCACCCACAGAATGAAAGGGGGGATGAGGGAAGAGAAAAAGGACGAGAGAAGGAAAGAGGGAGAGAGAGAGGAGGGTGACTGAACTCCTCCCAGCAGTTCATCGCCCCAGCCAAGAGCAGACCCTCGCAAGGCTGTTCTTCCTTGTATTGTTCATCATCATCAGCCCAAGAGGCAATCCACCGCACCACACACCGGAGTAGGGTATTACACCTCAACGGTGGCCCGAACCAGTATAAACCCTGTGTCATTCGTGTTGTTCTTTCCATTGCTTAGATCTTAGCGAGGCGGAGGGGTGCAGGTAGGTAGGGGGCGAAATCTCCGCGTGCACCCCAGTGTTCGAACCTCAAGGGTCTGCCGGAACCCGAAACCCGACATTTGGCGCGCCAGGTAGGGGTGCGCCGGAATTCGTCTTCCACCGCCCCGTTCTCCTCCGACCATCGCGCCCATGTGTGACGCTCGTCGGGCCCGCGCCGAGCGCCGGGCCACTCTCGCTTCCCGCGTCGCCCAGACGGCTCCTGTCGGCGGGCGTCCACGCCGTTCCCCGTCACCCGCCGTCAACGCCGCCACCGGCCCGGCGGGGGACGAGCAGCAAGCATCGTCTCAGCATCCGTCCGTGCGGCAAGACGGCCGCACCGCTACTCCCTCGCTCACCCCAGCTGGTTCTTCGTCCCGCGCGCTCCGCGCACCCATGGAGGCTCGAGCTACACTCATCACGGCAAACGAGCTCCTGCGCTACCGTCCTGTCGACGACGTCTACGAAGAATGGCTCGACCGCGTCGCCGAGCTCGTCCGTGCCGCAGGGGGCTATCCTGCGCCGTCCGCTCCGCTGCACCGCACCCCGCCCCGCGCGGGCGACGAAGCTCCAGCGGCGCTCCGGCCGCCTCCTCCATAAGAAGGTGCCATGGCTCCAAGGCGCGTGGCCCCTGGGCGGAACCCGCTCCGTCAAGTGCCAGCGCGGCAAGAGCAGAGCTGCCAAGAAGTCCCTCGCCCGCAAGAAGCTGCCCGGGCGCTCCCTGCTCCAGCACGTCGCGACCCTGCTCCTGCTCCCGCACGTCAAGACCCAGCTGCAGCACGTGGGGACATGAAAGACCAAGCTCTCCGTCACCCAAGGCCTCCCGTGGCCACAGCAGGCTGCCGTGCCTTCACCACCGAGCTACGCAGCATCGCGTGGCCCGGCAAGTTCAAGCCGGACCTGCCTCCTCGTTGCGACGACACGGCCGACCCTGCGGAGTTCCTCCAGCTCTACGAGCTGGGCATCGAAGCTGCCAACGGAGACGAGAAGGTCATGGCGAACTGGTCTCCCATGGCGCTCAAGGACGGGGCCCGCACCTGGCTCCTGAACCTGGCTCCAGGCACGATCTCCTCCTGGGACGAGATGCGCACCCGCTTCATCGCCAACTTCCAAGGTACTCGCGACCGGCCACCCGACGTGAGCGACATGCGCCGCATCAAGCAACAACCTGGGGAGACCCTGCAAAAGTACATCCAGCGCTTCAACAACGCATGCCTCAAGATTCCCAAGGTGACTGAGGAGGCCATCATCTCAGCCTTCTCCGACGGCGTGCGCGATGTCAAAATGAAGGAGGAGCTGGCGATGCATGAAGACCTGTGCACTTCCTTGGAGCTGTTCAACTTGGCGACCAAGTGCGCCAGGGCTGAGGAAGGGCGTCTCTCCCTCCTCGAGCTGCCTGCCGCAGACCCAGAAGAGAAGAAGCCCAAGGCCAAAGACGTGAAGCGCAAGGGGGCTGCCGTGCTCGCGGCAGAACCAGACACAAAGCGGGGAACAGATCAGCCCGAACCTTCCAAGGGCAGCCGGTACTGTGTGTACCACGACCTCCACACCCACAACAACAACGAATGTTAAGAGCTCCGAGCCGTGCGAGAAGGAAGGATCGGCCGTCGCCCCGACCGCGGTGACCGGGGCTATGGTCGAGGAGGAGGAAGGAACGCAGGACGCTGGGAAGACCGTGGCCCGCACCAAGGGTGGTGCGATCAACCTCGCGAGGATCGCTGGCAAGACCCGCCTCGCGAGGGAGATTGGAGGGATCAGCCTCGCGAGGATCACCCGCATGGCAACGCAGGCCTCCCTCCGCTGCCGCCGCAACCAAGGAGAAACGAGGACCGCCACCAAGACGAAGGGGCTGGGGGCTTCCAGGAGCCGCGCGCGATCGCCTGCATCCTGGGCGGGGCTCAGGCCCCAGCCTCTCAACGCATCTTCAAGCAGTTCACCCGCGAAGTGAATGCAGTCCTCCCCAGGCTTGAAGGCACGCGCCCTCTCAGGTGGTCGGCGTGCGCCATCACGTTCAGCTCAGCAGATCAGCTCAAGTGTGCGGCTACAGCCGGAGCCTCCCGATGCTTTGTTCCCCAATCATCAGCAACGTGGTGGTCACTAGGACCCTCATCGATGGCAGGGCAGGGCTCAACGTCCTGTCCGTGGAAACATTCAACAATCTCCAAGTGCCCTACAGCCAGCTTCAGCCAACCAAGCCCTTCTCCGGAATCACCGACGGCTCCACGGTCCCGATTGGGCAGGCCCGCCTCCCTGTCACCTTCGGGGCACGCGACAACTACCGCACAGAGCACATCGACTTCGACGTTGCTCACATTCGCCTGGCGTACAACGCCATCCTTGGGTACCCAGCGCTGGCCAAGTTCATGGCCGTAACTCACCACGGCTACAACGTCCTCAAGATGCCTGGAAGTGGCGGAGTCATCACGGTGCCCTGTGAAGAGAAGGACGCGGTGTGTTCCCTGGAACGAGCCTTTCAGGCCGCGTCACTGGAAGACCCGGATCGCGGAAACAGGAGGCTTCCCGAGACCGCCCCCAAGAAGAAGAAGACATTGTCCGGCCTGGCCCCTCAGGAGGCAGGCCCCTCTGGGCCCGTGCCTGCCCAGGGGGAACCTCCTTCCGTCGCATAGGATAGCGCGCCCGGCGCCCTCCTCAGGCAGGGCTCGGGGGCTCTCCCCTGGAGGGCCACCGACCTGGCTAGGGTCACGAGGGAGGCGCTGGGCACCACATGGAGGCGTGCTTGGAAGCATGTTTCCCTCAAGAAGGAGTAAGGCAAGGAGAGCCCGACCCTCAGGAGTTCGTCAGCAAGGCCATTCAAGAGCTACAGGAGTCAAGGGTCATGAAAGGCGGCCGCCGTCTACCAGCAGTGGCTCCCCATCCAGGCGAGGATGGTGGGCTGCGCGTCTGCATCAACATACCAGGGCTCAACCGAGTCACCTCTCTGGAGCGCCTCTGGCCCTCGCGAGTGGGGCGCTGCGGAGGTCCACCCCACAGCTGCGTTCGCATGCCTTACGGCTTGCCGAAAGCGGCTGTCACGTACCAGCGCCTCATGAGGGGCATCATGGAGGCACAAGAGGCCAGGCGTTCTGTAGCCCTGGCGGAGATGGAGATGGCCCGCAGGGAGCCACCAGCGCCTCCGGAGCCTCCTGAGGCCCCTGGGCCTGGGGGCTCGTGAGGATCGGCTTACGCAGCCCACCGAGTCTGCTACACCAACACCCCTTCGTCCTCAACGTCATCAGGTGACATCTTTCAAGTTTCACTTCCAGCTGGGAGCGCCCCATCCCCAGGGCTGCATCATTCCCAGGCCGCGTGGGTCAGTCCCTGCGACATGTATCCCTTTTATTTTATGTTGTTAGCTTACCTTGTTGGGGGCGCCCCTCGGGCTGCATGATCCCCAAGTCGCTCGGGCCGGACCCAACGGTGTGTATCTCATTTGCAGTTATTTCTGGTTATGCGTCATACCCACCATGCTTGATTATTTGATGCCGGCCCACGGCACCTCTTCTTCTCCATGCCGACCGCTTGCACGTTAAAGGGGGGTACCTAAGCATCGCGACTCAGGGCTCTTACTGGCTCTCCAGCCCTCACCCTCCGGCCTTGTCCACGGCATCGCGACCTGGCATACCAGCAACGGCTGAGACCAGCTCGAGGGCTGGGACCCGAGGACGTAGAGTGCCGGCATCTAACCAAATTTGCAGGGACACATCACAAGATAAGGCCCAGTGCCAGGCGCAACCTGCCTAGAGGTAGGGCCCCGTGAGTCCCACGCTGGCCCACGGGTGCCCAGATACACCTCGCCAGGCCCTACCGTGCTAGCCACGTGTCAGGGCAGGGCTGTACACGCCCCGGGGGCTCCTCTTGGAGGGGGCCCCCTCCCACGTACTAGTGGAAGCACCATGCTCCGCGCTGGCTGACGACACTGCCGAGGAGCGGCTATGCCTGTACACATACGGAAGCGCTATGCTCCGCGCTGGTGATAAACAACTGAGGGTGGCCCCCGGGCCGCATCAACCTCAGGGAGCCCAGAGCTCAGTGTCTAGCATCATCGTAACGCCTCCCCTCGGGAGTGCCGCGCGAGGGGGCTGGGCACGGGGGCTGCGCCTAGGTCACGCCCAGACGCACGCCGCCCAGCCAGGCCCCCCCGGGCCTGGTTCATCGCGCGTCCCTCCCCGAGCGGAGCCAAGGTACGAAGGCCGTTTGAGCGTCAAGGGGGACTCCTGAGCATCACGACTCAGGAGCCTAACTGGTCACGTAGCCCCTCACTCCTTAGTTCCGAAAGGCTAACGCTGGGTGTGGTATGCGTGCGGCCGGGCTCTGCAGACGTAGAACGGTAAATCCACCCGCATCACACCTCCCTACTTTCTGTTCGTGCGCCAAGGGGGACTCCTGAGCATCGCGACTCAGGAGCCTAACTTGTCACGTAGCCCCTCACTCCTTGGCCCCGTCCTGGTTTCTGGTCGGGACTAACGCTGGGTGAGGTATGCGCGGGGCCGGGCTCTGCCGGCGTAGAACATAAGCAAGTAGGAAGGAAAAGCACAAATTTCAAGGAATTCAAAAGCAAATATTACAGTCCACACTGTTATCTCAATGCCAAACGCAAGTTTAAACGCCTCCCCGAGGCATGATACATGTGCAGGAATTAAAGGCAGGACAGGAGCCACAACGGAGTCACTTGTCGGCGGTGGAGCATCACGGAGTGGGTGCGCGTCATGGAGCAGCGGGGTCGGCAGCGCCTTGCTTCGGCTTGGTGCTGAAGGCCCGGAACTTCCCCAACAGAGCCTCCGCGCGACCCTTCACGGCCTCGGCAGCGGCAGCGGCACGCTCGCCGCTTACTGGCTCCAGCAGGCTATCGAGGTCGACGTCGGGATCGCGAAGGTAGATGTGGGTGAGCACCCGCGTCAGTGCTGCAGAAGACAGGACACGCGCCTCGGCCTCCGCCGTGGGGCCAAGGCCAAGGGCGACATCTTCAAGAGCGCGAACCAGGACGGGAAGCAGCTTGGCGGGGCCGTCCTCGGCGCCAGCCAGCGGGCTCTCCAGGCCGCTGTCATAAAGCGTCCTCAGCGAGGAGCGAGCCTTTGCCTCCATCTCCGTGAAGGCCACGTGGTCCTCGACAAGAACCAGGGCCTTGTCGTCTAGCTCGGCCTTCCTCGCCCCCAACTCCCGCTCCAGTGCGCCTAGGCGGTCGTGACGCTTCCTGAGCTTGACCTCCCTCTCCTTGACGGCCGCCTCACGAGCCTTCACACCTTCTTCCTGCTCTTAACGAAGGCGGACCTCTTTCGTGAGCTGGTCCCGCAGGCCCTGCAGCTCGTCCTCCAGCGCCTTGCAGCGACCACGGATGTCGACCACCTCCCCCAGGGCTGCATCACGAGCAGCCTTCGCCTCAAGGATGGCCTGTTTCTCCTCGTCGCAAGCCGTCGAGGCCTGAACCAGCACCGCCCAAATCGAAGCGTCGGAGCAAACCCATCCGGAAGCCAGCTCCAAGCGCCCAGCCACCAAGCGAGGGTCGGCGCCAAGAAGATCCTGCCGTAGTCGGTCCAGCTCAGCGATAGCACGATCCAGAATGGCAGAAGGAGTCGGAGAGACAGCAGCCGGTGGAGTAGGAGGAGAAGGCGGCTGCGCTGCCACAACATCCTGAGGTGGAGTCTGCTGCGCCCCAACGGCTGTAGTGGCGGCGGCATGCAAGGACACCTCAGGAGTCACTTGGGCCGTGGGGGCCAAGCTCACCCCAGCCGGCTCAGCCAGTCCTCGCAAGGACGATCGGGCAGGAGAAGCTCGTGCGTCGCGGTCACCCTCCTTCGCGGGCAGAGGCGCTGCCACGGATGGGACCTCAGGAGCCCCCTTCGACTTCTTTGCTGCGGGCGCCAGCCTGTCCAAGAGATGCGGACGTCAAGCCTCAGAAGCAGAATAAGATAAAGACAAGAATCAAACGCTTACGGGTCGTCGCCAGTGAGCTCGAGCGGCCTCCGGCCAAATTTGAAGCCTGAAAGCCGGCTGGAAGGGTCAACCTCGGGAAGCTTGGAAGCAGAAGGTGTGGTACGCCTCAGGGCCGGGGCAGACCCGCGGGAGATCAGCCCGGTCCTGTCCTTCTTCGGGATCGGGGGCAAGCTCCCGCCGTCCTGCTCGTCGTCATCCTCGTCGTCATCCTCGTCGTCATCGCTCGAAGAGAGGCGGAGAACGCGGGACCTGCGCCGGGGGAGAGGAGCCCTCGATTCTCCGTCAGTCGCCTCGGAGTCAGGCCCTCTTTCCCGCTCCCCTCCTTCCTCCTCTTCGCTGGAGTCGTCGGAGGGCACGTCCACCGGTTCCTCGGGAGTTTCCATGGGCACGGGCCCATCCCCGTTGAAGATGGGCATGGACTTCACTACCTGCTCCCAGTCGTCGCGGAGGAACAAGGGCATAGGAGCACCTTCCAACCTCGCCACATCGCCCCTGACCAGATATTGGAGGACCGCACCCAGATCTCCGTCGGCCAAGGCCACGGGGCTCGGATGGGGCCTCCACATCGGGGGTGAGTACAGCCAAAGCGGAGCCAGCTGGTGCTCCAGGAATTCCCTCAGCAGTGACGTGTTGGTCAGCTTCGCTGCCGCCATGTTGGCCGGCCTCAGATCCGCATCCATCTTCTCCAACACCAGCTTCACGCGGGGGTCCGCGAGCTCCGCTCGACCCCAATCGCTGGAGCTCGTGGGCTGCTCTGTGGGCAAGATCAGCCGAGGGTGAATGCGCCCATCATCCGCCAAGACCCACTTGCTCCTGAAGCCCTCAATCCTTTTCCCGGGGTTCGAGATGGCAATGGCGCCGCCGTACGCGATGAAGCTCGCGCACGCGGAAGCAGGACCGCGAGAGGTCCGGAGGTAGAAGTAGTGGCGCAGCAAGGCCACTGAGGGCTGCACCCCTACGTGAGCCTCGCAGTAATAGGCGAAGATTGCCAGGAGAAGGACGGAGTTGGGGTGGAGATGCAGAGCCTGTAGCCTGTAATGGCGGAGGACAGAGAAGAAGAACTCGGAGAAGGGAGGCACCAGGCTAGCAGCAATGGCACTTACGAAGAACGGATAGAAGGTGCTCCCTTGACCCTCAGGGGTGGCGGAGCCGGCTTTGAACACCTTCGCCCCATCGATGCCCTGGGCCGCCGCCATCCGACGCAACCGGGCAAGGCTCGCCTCCGACACGTTCGACGAGTCCAGGGCAGACGAGTACCAAGCTACGGCCGGGGGCTGACGAGGCGCCATGGCTTCCTAGGTCATGCGGTCGAAGTAGATCTGGAAACTTTGGAGGAAGGAAGGAGAGGCGCAAGAAAGGGGATCTGAGCAGCAACCGGAGAAAGCAAAAAAGCAAAGCCTAGGCAGATGCCGCTCCTTTATCAACTCGCACAGTTGCTAAGGCGCTCACGTCCAATCAACCGCCACGCGGCGCCCAAGGCCGCAGGCTATTAGGGCCCGTGGCGCTTCGCTCTTGCCCTTCTGCCTCCCTGCACGGCCAAGTCCGGGAGCGCCTTGGGCCCGGGGGCTACTGTCGGTGTTCTGGGAATGGGGGTCCCCAGACTTGCTTGCCCGCGGCCTGCGGCGTGGCTCAAAGGGGGGGGCCAACACGGCCCATCTTCACCAACACAGACCCAAGACCCTCGCGAGGGGCCAAGCCTCGCGGCGCGGACGGCGCGGAGCTTCCTCAGGCACGGCCTCATCAGGCTGGCTCGCGAGGAGGCGGAGAGATCAAGGCGGGGTACCTCACGAGGTGCCCGTGACGCAAGCCATGACGACCAAAGGCGCCAGGCGGGTGCCAGCCCGCGCAGCGTCCTCCTTTCCTCTTTGGTGCAAAGGGAACAAGCGCAGTCGCGGAGTACCGAGGCATCAGGCAAAGGTTGCCATTTTGGTGCAACAAGACCAAGACCAGGAGGACTGCAAGACGGAGGTCATTGTGGAGCCCAAGACGGCGTCACCACCAGAGCTTTATGCAGGCGAAGACTACTTTTGTCAGGATAGTTGGTACTAGTTGTGCCCCTTCAAATTAGCCCGCCATTGTTGGCTCCCTTCCCGCTCGATATTTGGGAAGAGGACCAGGGCCTCTATAAGTCGGACCAACCACCCTCAGAACGAAAGGGGGGACGAGGGAAGAGAAAAAGGACAAGAGAAGGAAAGAGAGAGAGAGGAGGGTGACTGAACTCCTCCCCGCAGTTCATCGCCCCAGCCAAGAGCAGACCCTCGCGAGGCTGTTCTTCCTTGTATTGTTCATCATCATCAGCCCAAGAGGCAATCCACCACACCACACACTGGAGTAGGGTATTACACCACAACGGTGGCCCAAACCAGTATAAACCCTGTGTCATTCATGTTGTTCTTTCCATTGCTTAGATCTTAGCGAGGCGGAGGGGTGCAGGTAGGTAGGGGGCGAAATCTCCACGCGCACCCCAGTGTTCGAACCTCAAGGGTCTGCCGGAACCCGAAACACGACAAATTCATCTTGGACGGCGGCAACTGGCGGGCCGGCTGTTGTGGAGGAGGCGGTGCCGGCTGGCCAGTAGGAGGAGGAGGCAGCAGTCCTTCGCCCTTGGAGATTCGGGTTAGCCAGTGGCACATCCGGGTGGTGTGGTTGGACGGCTTCGCGCCATTGTGGAACTTGCAGGGAGGATCGAGGGTTTGCTCATAAGAGAAGGCAGGCAGCCAAGCAGGCGTGCTGCCCTTCTGACGCTTGGGTCCGGGCTGACCCCGTAGCTGTTGATCTTCAACTCTTGCCACCTGCCGGCTGGTGGAAGTCAGCTGTGGGGCCTTGCACTTGTTGTCATTCTAGTGCTGGTGTCGACTGTTATCACCAAGGCATAGGAACCTGGAGAAGGCATTACTTCCGGGTGATTTGCACGGCTCCAGCTGATGGGCTTCTCAGACCAGTGCATAAATTATCGGGGCTTCTGAAGTGACAGCATTGACCTCATGCTGCTGCTGGCATCGACTGCGCCTATCGTCAGCCACAATGGTGAAGACGATGCAGGCTCCATGTTCTTCGGGGAATTCATCTTGGATGGCGGCAACTGGGTGGGCCGGCTATTGCGGAGGAGGCGGTGCTGGCTGGCCAGCAGGCGGAGGAGGCAGCAGTCCTTCGCCCTTGGAGATTCGGGTTAGCCAGTGGCACTTCCGAGTGGTGTGGTTGGATGGCTTCGCGCCGTTGTGGAACTTGCAGGGAGCATCGAGGGTTTTCTCATAGGAGAAGGCGGGCAGCCAAGCAGGCGTACCACCCTTCTGACGTTTGGGGCCGTGCTGACCCTTTGGCTATTGATCTTCAACTCTTGCCACCTACTGGCTGGTTGAAGCCGGCTCCGGGGCCTTGCACTTGTTGTCATTCTAGTGCTGGCGGCGACTGTTATCACCAGCTGGCGTCTGGGGAGCTGGAGGGAGTACTTTTCCAGACGCATCCACTCGAAGCTCTGACTTCATGGAGGAGTCGGTAGTGGCGTACTTGTCTGCTATGATTAGCAATTCGTCGAGCGTAGCTGGCTTGTCGCGAAGAAGTCGATGCTTGAGTAGGGTGACCTCTCAGCACTCGGTAGTGAAGTATTCTATGGCTTGCACCTCGTGCACCCCTTCACAGGAGTTGGGCAGTTCAGCCCACCCCGTCAAGTAGTCGCGGGTGGAATCGGTTGGGCCTTGGACACACAAAGAGAGCTCGCGAGGCTTGGGCGGCCACTTGTAGGTGCTGGCGAAGTTGCGGATCAAAACCTCGGTGAAGTATACCCAACTGTTGACATTGTAAGGATTGAGACTGTTCAACCATGTCCGGGCTGTTCCCTGGAGCATGAGGGGAACATATTTCATGGCAACACGCTTGTTGTCGTTTGCTATGCTGACGGCGGTGGAGTAGTCAACCAACCAATCTTCTGGCTTCGCGGAGCCATTGTACTTAGGAGTGTCTCGAGGGAGCGAGAACCCTTTGGGGAAGGGCTCATTGCGAACGCGGGGGCCGAAACAAGACGGGCCGATCGCATCTTCTTCTTCAAGCGCGAGGGACCGAGCTAAGCGGTCGATCCAGTGGCGGGCGTCATTTTCTACGATTCCCTCACGACAGCCTAGCCGGTCGTCGAGAGTTGAGTGATCAATAGTCGGCGGGGAAACACGCCTCTCCCGGCATGGAGGAGGCAGGCGTTCACCGCAATGTTCAACTGCTCGAGGGCGGTCGTCTTGGTCGCGCTCGATGGTGATGCGTGTCCGGCTCCGGGTTCCTTCGGCCGCGGGTGCCGTCTGTCGGCGTCTGGGAGGTTGTACCGTGTTCTCAGCGGGGGGGGGGGGGGGGGGGGGGGGGGGGGGGGGGGGGGGGGGGGGGGGGGGGGGGGGGGGGGGGGGGGGTCTCCGCATGCAGGCCGAGTTCCTCCACGCAGCGGCCGGCTTCTTGCTGTGTGGCAGCCGTGTCGAGGAGCTGCTAAACGCGCTCTGTCATGCAGCGTCGCTCGTCACCGTCCAGGTGATCTAGTTCATCTGCTGCTTCCTGGGCAGCACACAAATTCTCCAAAGGCGTGGCGTAAACAGGGCGGACAACCCCCCCCCCCCATGCTGGCGATGACCGCGCCCCATTGCCGAATGGTGCCCATCCGGTTGGGCTTGCCGGCAGCCGGCAAACCGCATATAGCACGGTCGATCTCACGCTGGTAAGCCTCAGTGAGGCGTCTCATGGAGGTAAACTTTTTGGCGCTCTCGACGAGTACGACGCGGCAGGCCTCTAGCGTCTCTGATCGCAGGAGCGGGTCCTGGCGGACTCCACCAAAAGCTCCATCATGACCGATGACCAACACCTCCATGACGGTGCTGGTGCCGGCGTCGCTGATCGCAGGAGCGAGCGGGCCATCGATGATCACCACATTGGCGGGGATGGAATTGGGGGACGCCACATCGAAGTTGACAAGCATCGGATCGGTAGAGCCAACAGGCAGGCTCGTTGGCGATGTTGACCTTGCCAAGGAGCTCGACGAGTCAGTTTTCAGAGCAGGCTGCTCCCACGCCAGGTGTCGGCTCATCGGAGAGACGGATCTCACTGACGAGGTCAGCAAGGGCGCTCGCAGCGCAAGCAGCTTCTGCGCTGTGCAGCGTGTCGACGCAGACGCCATCCGGCGCGCCGGGCTAGCTGCGTTCGCTGGTAAGGAAGAGGGTTCCCATCCAGAATGTGTTTCCGTATGATGGCGCACCTTGCCCCATGGTGGGTGCCAAATGTCGAGGTTGTGGTGTGACATATGCCAAGGGATGGCTTATCTTGGAGAGGGCCAGGAGGACGTCGCCGGGTTCTAGAGGCGGGAGTGAGTGAGAACGCATAAGATGGCAGATCTTACCCAGGTTCGGGGCTCTCCTAGGAGACAACGCCCCTGGTCCTACTCTGCGGGGTCTCTGCATGATCACTATCTCAACAATGGTGACTACAACGTTGCTCCTTGAGCTGTTTTGCTAGAGGAGGAAGATGAGCAAGGCTAGCTTCTCTTCCCCTCTCTATATGTGTGTGTGGAACTACTAAGGTTCTGAAATCTTTGCATGGGTGCCCTGGGGGGTTTATATAGGCCTACCCCTAGGGGGACAATGGTATTCGATCGGGTGTGGGACCCGGCCGTTAGTGTCTCTAGTCGCCGGCTTCTCCGCCGGCTGCCTGGGCCCGCCGCTTGATGGGTCCCGCTGGCTGCCTTGTACTTGGCCGACAGGCTGTGTCCGCCGCTCGCGGGTCTTGCCAGCTGCTTAGCACTGTAGCCGTGCCACTGATGATATATGCTTTGTAGGGGAAGCGTGGTTACAGTTCGCCGTCTGGCGAGCGTTCACTATAGCCACACCCCAACTTATCGGGTTAATGGCGCACAGACTCCAAGGGAGGAGGGGGGCCGCCTGCTAGGAGTCGGCCTCCCCCGCGCCGACTCGTCAGGGCACGGCGCCTTCCGGCCTCGCGTGAACAGGTAGGGCCCACCGCCTGTGGGTCGTACTGACAGATCATCATGGGAGCATGGCCTCCTCTGCCAAGATGATGTAACGGGTGGCGTGACTACAGTGCAGCGCCGGGCGGGGGATGTCCACCCGCTATGCAGCACTATAGCCACGCTCGGCCCTGGATTGGGGGGTGGCAGGATGCACTGTAGCCACACCCCGTCTTGTCATCATAATGAGGTTCTAACTTTGAGGGAGTGAGGAGCCTCCTGCTAGGAGTCGGCCCATCCCGTTGCCGCCATCTGGACTCTGCCGCCTTCTTGCAGCCGGCCGTTAGGACCAGCCGGCCCCGAGAAGGCGGTCCTTTGTCTTTGATGCTTGATGGGCGCAGCCGGCCCCTATGTCTTGAAATACCAAGGGAGACCGATGAAGCTACCCATGGTCATTTACTCCGACATACATCATGTCATTGTTCTTATTGAATTACTCTGTTTTTCCATGAACTTAATACACTAGAAGCATGCTGGATAGCGGTCGATGTGTGGAGTAATAGTAGTAGAAGCGGGTAGGAGTCGGTCTACTAATCTTGGACGTGATGCCTATGTAATGAACATTGCCTGGATATCGTCATAATTATTTGAAGTTCTATCAATTGCCCAACAATAATTTTTTTACCCACCATTTGCTATTTTTCTCGAGAGAAGCCACTAGTGAAACCTACGGCCCCCGAGTCTTCTTTCTCATATATTTGCCTTGCGATCTTCTTTCTATTTGCATTTTTATTCAGATCTATTAAACCAAAAATCCAAAAATACTTTGCTGCACTTTATTTCATTTGCGATCTATTATTTCAATCTATTACAACTCTCTCCCGTCAACATGCAACTTCTCCTGCCCTACCCCGAAAGGGATTGACAGCCCCTTTAACATGTCGGTTGCGAGGTGTTGTTGTTTGTGTGCAGGTGTTGTTTACGTTGTGTTGCTTGGTTCTCCTACTGGTTCGATTCCTTGGTTTCCTAACAGAGGGAAATACATACCGTCGCTGTGCTACATCATCCCTCCCTCTTCAGGGAAATACCGACGTAGTTCCAGCTACCATCAAGGAGAATTTCTGGCGCCGTTGCCGGGGAGGATCTTCAACATAACCAGGTTCCTAATCACAAATCTCATCTCCTTGCTATTTACATTATTTGCCATTTGCCTCTCGTTTTCCTCTTCCCCACTTCACAAAAATTTGCGGTTTTATCCCCCTCTCTTTATCCGTTCGCCGTTTTTTGCCAGATCTGTTTGTGTGTGAGATCTTGTTATTCGTTATGGATAATTCCTCCTCTATTGCTTGTACTCCTGAGAACAAGGTTCTCAACTTTAAACAAAGGGGAGGAGAAAGTTTAAAAGATGCTTGGTATTGTATTTCCAAAGCTCATAATAGAGCTATCTGTAAGCAATCTACCGGTGTGCTTCTGCGTTGTTTTTATGTTGGTGTCGGCGTTCTGGGAACGGGGTTCCCCAGACTTGCCTGCCTGCGGCATGCGGCGTGGCTCAAAGGGGGCCCCAGCACGGCCCATCTTCACCAACACAGACCCAAGACCCTCGCGGGGGGCCAAGCCCCGCGGGGCGGACGATGCGAAGCTTCCTCAGGCACGGCCTCATCAGGCTGGCTCGCGAGGAGGCGGAGAGATCAAGGCAAGGTACCTCACGAGGTGCCCGTGACGCAAGCCATGACGACCGAAGGTGCCAGGCGGGTGCCAGCCCGCGCAGCGTCCTCCTTTCCTCTTTGGTGCAAAGGGAGCAAGCGCAGCCGCGGAGTACCGAGGCATCAGGCAAAGGTTGCCATTTCGGTGCAACCAGACCAAGACCAGGAGGACTGAAAGACGGAGGTCATTGTGGAGCCCAAGACGGCGTCACCACCAGAGCTTTGTGCAGGCGTAGCTAGTACTAGTTGTCCCCCTTCAACCTATCCCGCCATTGTTGGCTCCCTTCCCGCTCGATATTTGGGAAGAGGACCAGGGCCTCTATAAATAGGAGCAACCACCCACAGAACAAGGGGGACGGGGGGACGAAGGACGAGAAAAAGAGAAGAGAGAGAGCGAGAGAGAGAGAAGGGTGACTGAACTCCTCCCAGCAGTTCATCGCCCCAGCCAAGAGCAGACCCTCGCGAGGCTGTTCTTCCTTGTATTGCTCATCATCGCCAGCCCAAGAGGCAATCCACCACACCACACACTGGAGTAGGGTATTACACCACAACGGCGGCCCGAACCAGTATAAACCCCGTGTCCTAGCTTAGATCTTAGCGAGGCGGAGGGGTGCAGGTAGGTAGAAGGCGAAATATCCGCGCGCACCCCAGTGTTCGAACCTCAAGGGTCTGCCGAAACCCGAAATCCGACATTTGGCGCGCCAGGTAGGGGTGCGCCGGAATCCACCTTCTACTGCTTCATGCCCCGTCGCGTTGTCATCACCATGTCCGGCGACCAGGCGGGCAACCTAGATCCATGGGCGACGTGGCCTGCCCACGCAGAGCCGCTCGCCTCGGGCGACCCCGTGCCCCAGGCAGCTCGCGGTCCACAGGGCGCTGCGGGCCGCGGGCAACGCGGACAGGCTTCAACAGCTCTCACACCGAGGTAGGCGCGGTCGGCAGCAAGGGCCTCCAATCACGCCGCGACCACAACACCGTACACCCGCCGGGAGCAGGCGAACTCGAGGGCCGCGCTCACGGTGGCCCGAGAGGTGCTGCAGTGCAGGCTGCTGGAGGGCGGCCGCGATGTGCTGCTGGAGCGGGTGACAGAGCTCCTGGGCTTCGCCGCCTCGGGGGCTCACCCCTTCTGCACCCAGCTCCCATCTCAAGCCCAGGGGGGCCCGCGTGGGGGCTCCGCGCGCGCCCGCGGGCTCCAAGGCTACTCCAACGCCAGTGAAGCTGTCAGCACCGGACCGGCGGCGGTGCTGCCCCCGCTCCCGGTCCATGAAGAAGAAGGACCCGATGCGACCCGCGGCCCCGGTGGACAGCCGCGCTGCCACCCGACGGTGGGCGCATCAGGCAGGACCGCGTGGCACGCGGAGCACTACGGCGTGGCCTTCGGGATGATGGCGCCGGAGGAATACGTGCACCAAGGACACCCTCGCGAGGGCGAACAAGGCTCGCTCCTCAGCCCAAGTTGGGGGGGACGAGGCACTAGCAGCTGAGCCTTTCCAGGAGCCCCAGGACGGTCCCACTGGCCACGCTGGAGGCAACGATTATCGGGTACCGCTAATTCTTCAGGAGCAGGCATACGCTAACCATGGATCGCAGGAGTGCAGGTCGCCACAGCGAGCAGCTGACCCACTCCCACAGTCTCCTACCCCTCGGGAGAAGGGCGCAGGGGGCTGCAGGAGAGGGGCCGGGATCCGACATCACCACCGCGGCGTTCGGAGCAAGGTGTTCTCAGGAGGTAGGCCCTCTGCTGGGGAGGTGCCTCAGGGCCTGCCCCTGGCGGAGGACCCGTGGTCGTCGGGGGAACCGCTGGCGACCGCTCTACCCCATCGGCGGCGTCCTGGTTTCCGGTCATCGTTGATGGCACTAGAGTGTGGCGCAAGGCGGGGCCCTCATATGGTGATATGAAGCAAGGCCAGTACCTGTGAAGAAGGCCCAGTGCCTGTGAAGCTCGCCGCCCCGTGACACTCTCACGTAATAACGAGTGGGGCTGTACACGCCCCGGAGTCTCAGGGGTGCCGGCCTCAGACCCTGGGGCTCCCTCCCATGCCCAGTGGCAGCACTTAGCTCCGCGCTGGTGAGAAGACGTCCAAGACTAGATTAGGTGCCGGACGCGGCCTTTTGTCTTCTTTCGTTGCTTTTCCCTTTGGTTGTCGCTTTCCCCCGCTGGATTCAAGTTGGATTCGAATTTGAGATTTGCGTGTGTTCGGGGAAGGGGTGCTTAGTCTCGTTCGAGCAATTTCTCGCGTTTTGGTTACCGCTTCGCCTCAGCTGCCTCCCCTCGTGAGCCCCTCGCGAGCCGGGTCAGGCCTAGCTTGCGCGCAGCCCAGACTGCCGCCGCCGCATCCTCTCAGGAGGGTGTTTTGCTGCAGGTCCTACGGATCCGATCAGAGAACACTCGAGACACCACAACCTCCCACAGGCTGCCTCAGGGACAGCACGAGACCAAGGGCAAGGAAGTAGGAATGATGCACAATCAGTCGGATAAATCCCCCAATGCGTCCTCAGGAGCACCACCCGAGCCACTGCTGGCGTCGCTGAACTCGCCATCGTTGTCCGCGTCGCTGCCAGCAGCGTCAAGGCCATGCACTGCACCGCCCTCGTCGGTGGCCACGATCACGCCGTCGTTGTCTGAAGCGAAGGCCCTGATAAGAGCATCCACATTGTCTTCCACCCAGTGCGCCAGGTCGCCTCGGACGGCCTGGGGGACTGGGGCGATGGCGGCGTCGAAATCGAAGTGGGGATCCATGTTCCGGAGATGGCTGAAGACATGAGAAAAGGCACGCCCAAGCAGGGCGCGGCTCCTCTCCTCCACCAACCTATCAGCCCTGACCGACCGCGCCTCCAGCTGCGTCACCATGTCAGTGAAGAACTGAAGATTGCCGGTGTAGTTGACTGCATGCGGCTCGCCAACAGCCGCCTCGCAGATGTTGCCCAAGGCTGTGTTGCCTCTCTCCCGGAGCGTGGTGAGCATGGGGCCGTGCTCATGCTCCAGGATCCGCCGCTGACGTATCTCATCCGCATTCTGGCATGCGACGGCCTCAGCCTCCTCCACCCGCTAGCGAAGAAGGAGCACCTCGGCCTGGGAGGTGGTTAAATCACCTTGCGCCACCTCAAGGGCGGCCCGGAAAGCATCGGCCCGTCATGTCGCCCCCTCCAGCTTGGCTCTCAAGGCAGCAGTCCTGCCTTCAGCCTCGGCCCGGATCAACCCCGGCTTCTCCTCGAACTCGTGCTCGTGGTTCAAATGCGCCATCGCCACTTGACGTCCGACCTCCTCCAAGACACGGGCTTCCTGTGCGGCGACATCATCCTCCGCCTGTGTCACCAAGCGCTCCCTCGTCTCCAGACGCTTTTACTCGCGGGTACGTTTGGCGGCTTCCAGCGTCAGCGCCTCCTCATGCTTCTGGAGCTCTGCTGAGTCGCCAGAGGCCACCTTCATCGACGGGAGGGCTGCCTCGCGCAGCTCCACCTGCTCCTCCAGTGAGTGGCACCAGGCCAGGAGCTCCCGAGCCTGCTCCTCCGCCGCCGTTCGCCGCCGGTCAGCTTACCGGGCCTCCTCAGCGGCCCAAGATCGAGCCTCCCAAGAGGCCACCAGCGACACCTTGGCCTCTGCGTCGTCAAGATCGCGCTGACGGCGCGCAAGGGCGATGGCGCCCTCCAGCTCGTGCCTCTCTGCAGCCAGGCATAGGCCCTCGGCCTCAAGGCGCGCGTCTTCGTCAGCAAGCTGCTCACCAAGCAGGCTTACCGCGTCAGCCGCCCTTCAAAGGAATCCTTGGCAGAGGGCGCGACGCTCCAGAGCGCGCTCGAGCACGTCTTCCACGCCACCATCTGCCCCAAGAAAGCGTTGGGGGCCACGAATCAGCACCCCCTCTCCGGGCTGGGGGCTGGCACCCTCGCGACGGTCGGGCATGCCGCGCCAGAAGCCCGGCCAGGGGCCAGCCCGTCCCCAGGTGAAGAGCGCAGGGAACACTTCAGCCAATCACAGTCCACGACCAGACGGGAAGCCCACGACAGGCTGACTATGCCATGAGAAGGCCTGTGGAAGAGGATCGCGAGGTGCGCAGGGCCACGATGCTCCTCGGGACGGTCCGCCTCTTCGATCGCCCTCACCACAAGGGCTCTGCTGCTCGGGGCGCTTGAGGGCGATGGAGGGGGCAAAGCCGAGGGGGACGGCACATCAGCCGTCTCCACGAGCTCGGCTGGAAGGGGCCTGCGGAGCAAGGGTCAGTAAAAGCAACAGAAGGATCGGGAGCTGGGAAAGGAGAAGGCTTACTCATCAGTGGCGAAGTTCTTCCTACGCTTCAGCAGACAACAAGGGTAATCGTCGCCCAGGGCCTCCCTTCTCTTCTGGAGGGCCTCAAAGTCCACGCGAAAGCGGCCCAAGAGTTGGGCGCAGGGATCAACCTGCGATGAAGACGGAGCGTCAAGGTGATTTGCGTCAAGGGCGCCTGCCTGATGCGCGCTGCCAATCGCCTCCCCAAGGGAAGCAGCCGGAGCCTTAGGGGCCTCAGTCGCAAGCATTGAGGGTAGCTGCTCGTCACCCTCAGCAGCACCGCCCCCGAGAGCCGCTCCCTCATGAGCATCGCCTGGTGCCGTCACCTCGCCGGGAGCCCCCTCGGCCTCTGGCGCCTCATGCCTTCCTGCTCTGCCGCTCGAGGAAGAGCCGCCTTGGCCGACTGGAAGGGCGGTCACCACCACTGGGTTCTGGCGAGGCCCCTGGAGGCCGGCGGGGCGCGACCCCCACTCATCAAAGATAGGCATCTGCTTCACAAAATCGCCCCTGCTCTGGTAGAGGTACAGCAAGGCCCCTCCCTGCTGGATGCTGCCAGGGTTGGGGTCCCCAGTTAGGGTCAAGAGCGCTATCCTCAGCACTTCAGGAGTTAGGTCCTCTTCCTGGAGCCTCATACGATCATCGCTCCTGCTGAAGGCCCACATTCGGGGGGAGTGGTGTTGGAGAGGAGCAACGCGGCGTAGCAGGAACTCCTTCACCACCTTGGGCGCTGTAACGCCAAGCGACCTCAAGAACGCAAAGCGGTGCCAGACGAAGACGAGCCGGGGGCTCTCAAGCGTCTTCTGGCCCCAGCCCGAATTGGGAACAGCAGGCAGGGTTGGCTTCGATAGCAGGGGGCTGGGCACCCCTGCATCCACATACAGCCACCACTCGCGGAACCCAGCCGCGGGTGGGGGGAGCTTGAAGTCAATCCCAGAGGCCGTAGTCTCAGACGCAGCAACGAAGCTCGCGCACACCCAGCATTGGGTAGGGTCGACAAGGCGCGAAGAGAAGAAGTGGCGCAGCAAGGCAACCAAAGGAAGGATGCCCATCATGGCCTTGCGAACAAAGGCGAAGACCGAAAGGAGGGTGATGGATTCAGGACCCAGATGCATCATGTGGATCTGATAGTGGGAAAGCACAGCATTGAAGAAATCAGAAAAGGGTGGAACCAGACCCGCCCATAGGGCGTCGGCGAAATACGGGACCTCGGTGACTATCCTGTCGATGGAGGAGTGGGGCGCGGGCCAGGCCGTCGTCCTCCCGCATACGTTGAAGATAGTGGCTAGAGCCGAGCTGACCTTGCCTAAGCCCTCGGCGGGGGCCGCCAACGGCAGCGGACCGGGCGGAGGCACGGGTTTCTTCCCTCGCCCTTCTTCGTCGGAGCCATGGCGATGGGAAAAAAAGGGGGGAAGGTTCGAGATTGGGTCGAGAACAGAAGCTGGAGTTCAAGCGGAGGAAGGACAGAGGGCGCTCGAGCGACAGAAGGGGGAGCGTCTGTGTACAACTACGAGTCCGCCTAGCATGGCGCAAAATCAGGGGGCGTGGGGGAGCAGTGCCGCCCACGTCCAATCAACCGCCACGCGGCGCCCAAGGCCGCAGGCTGTTAGGGCCCGCGGCGCTTCGCCCTCGTCCTTCCGCCTCCCTGCACAGCCAAGTCCGGGCGCACCTTGGGCCCGGGGGCCACTGTCGGCGTTCTGGGAACGGGGGTCCCCAGACATGCCTACCTGCGGCCTGCGGCGTGGCTCAAAGGGGGGCCCAGCACGGCCCATCTTCACCAACATAGACCCAAGACCCTCGCGGGGGGCCAAGCCCCACGGGGCGGACGATGCGGAGCTTCCTCAGGCACGGCCTCATCAGGCTGGCTCACGAGGAGGCGGAGAGATCAAGGCGAGGTACCTCACGAGGTGCCCGTGACGCAAGCCATGACGACCGAAGGCGCCAGGTGGGTGCCAGCCCGCGCAGCGTCCTCCTTTCCTCTTTGGTGCAAAGGGAGCAAGCGCAGCCGCGGAGTACCGAGGCATCAGGCAAAGGTTGCCATTTCGGTGCAACAAGACCAAGACCAGGAGGACTGCAAGACGGAGGTCAATGTGGAGCCCAAGACGGCGTCACCACCAGAGCTTTGTGCAGGCGAAGACTACTTTTGTCAGGTTAGCTAGTACTAGTTGTCCCCCTTCAAATTAGCCCGCCATTGTTGGCTCCCTTCCCGCTCGATATTTGGGAAGAGGACCAGGGCCTCTATAAATAGGACCAACCACCCACAGAACAAGGGGGGCGAAGGACGAGAAAAAGAGAAGAGAGAGAGAGAGAAGGGTGACTGAACTCCTCCCAGCAGTTCATCGCCCCAGCCAAGAGCAGACCCTCGCGAGGCTGTTCTTCCTTGTATTGTTCATCATCGCCAGCCCAAGAGGCAATCCACCACACCACACACTGGAGTAGGGTATTACACCACAACGGTGGCCCGAACCAGTATAAACCCTGTGTCATTTGTGTTGTTCTTTCCATAGCTTAGATCTTAGCAAGGCGGAGGGGTGCAGGTAGGTAGAAGGCGAAATATCCGCGCGCACCCCAGTGTTTGAACCTCAAGGGTCTGCCGAAACCCGAAATCTGACAGTTGGCATCACCACTTGGTATAGATTTGTCCTTGATACTATTATCGGTGGAAATATCTTAATGAGTCCTCCTTTTGATGCTCTTAATGGTATGGGAAATTTACTGGGCTCACCACCTCTTATGGTTAATGAAACAATTTTGACTCTTGAGCATGTTATGGAATGACTAGATGCTATTGAAAATAAAATGCTCACCGAAGATCATATGGAAATTATACATAAAAAGATGCATAATTTTGCTACTAATCTTGGGTCAAAAGCAGGCGATATTTTTAAGTTGTTAAAAGAGAGGGGTACCTTGATCCATGAAAGAATAGAAGAAAGTCCGTGTCGGATTGATAAATTGGAAGAAATCTTTAGTAATCTAAGCATGACTTTTACTACCACTAAAATTATTGAGGAAACTCTCATAAAGAGTAGGAGATCCAGAAACAACGGTGCAACTTCTAGTGATAGCAATAAAGGAGATCATAAGATGATTAGTATCCACCCTGATTTTGTTGAAGTGATAAGAGATCCTTTTTGCAAGAATGAAATATTTGGATTTATTCCTAGGAGTGTTGTTATTGGAAATCTTTATGCTAAATCTTTGAGGGATTCTAAGTGTTTGATTGAAGAGTTGGACAAAGATGAAAAACCTTAGATCCATGCTTTATGCCTAGCTAAGGGCGTAAAACTATAGCGCTTGTTGTGAGGCAACCCAATGAATAAAATTTATTTTTGCTTTTTGATTTCTGTTCTTGAGTGTTATCACAATTATTCTACTGTTATGATTGTGTTTTTATGTTTTAATTAGTGTTTGTGACAAGTAAAGACTTTAGGATCTTCTTGGGTAATAGTTGTTTGATCTTGCTAAAAAACAGAATCTTTTATGCTCACGAAATTAATTTTCATTTTTTACCAGAGAGCGATAAAATACCCATTCCACTTGCAGTAGATATATATACAAATTTCTTAGGTCGTCCTAATTTTTTAGAGCTTTTTGAGTTACATAAGTATTCGAAATAATTAGATTGCTACAAACTGTTCTATTTTAACAGATTCTGTTTTCTTTGTATTGTGTGCTTATTTTGATGGCTCTATGGTTTTCTTTGATGAGTTTTTTCCATAGAAAAGTTGGAATACAGCCGATATAATACAAAAACAAAACATGAGTTAGTTTGATACAACACTTATAGTAGTGATTTATTATTCTTATACTAATGGATCTCACGAAGGCTTTGTTGAGTTTTGTGTGATTGAAGTTTTCAAGTCTTGGGTTATCCCCGCTTTCTTCCAACAACTATCGGTATTTTACTCGAGACTATATTTTTATTCGTCACATGATATGTGTTTTGCTTGGAGTGTCTTGTATGATATGCGTCTTTGCTTGTTTTATTTTGTGTTTTAAGTTAACAATCCTTGCTGGAGACACCTATTTGAGAGAGCCAAAATTATGTCATGACTTGTTAGAATTGCTCTCTATGCTTCAGTTAAATTTTTTATGAGCTAGGACTTGCTCTAGTGCTTCACTTATATCTTTTTGAGCACGGTGTGCTTAGTGTTTTTGAAGAAATGCTCTCTTGCTTCACTTAGATTTGTTTGAGAGTTAGTAAAATTTTGATGAAATTCTCTCTTGCTTCACTTAAATTATTTTGAGAGAAAGAAAATTTGTTATGCTCATGATCTTCACTTATATTTGCTTGAGCTTATGAAAAGCAACACATGAAAATTAGTCCCAAAGTGATATATATCCAAGAGGGATAAAGTAAAATAAAATGTCATGAAGATCATTGAACAAATTAAACTTGATTCTTAGTAATAGTTTTGAGATATGATGATGTGATATGTGAGTTATGTTGATGAGTAATTGTGCTCTAGTAAGAATATTTGTGTTAAGGTTTGTGATTCCCTATGCATGCACGAAAGTCAATAATCATGCAATGAAAATTATATCCTACTTGTGGTGCATTATTTGGTGTTAATTATGCTTAATGCTTTCTTATGAGATTATTCATTTCTTGGTTGGTCGCTTCTCAATATTTTTGCTAGCCTTCATTTTTCACTAAGTATGACCTCTACTTGTGCATCCAAAATCCTTTAAACGAGTTTGCCACATGAGTCCACTATATCTACCTATATGCGGTATTATTTTGCCGTTCTAAGAAAATTTGCATGTGTCATCTCTAATTTTCAAAATAAACTTCTCTTTTGTGTGTTTGTTTCGCTCACGGAGCGGTGAGGGGTGGCTAATATTTTCCATGCTAGATGTGTTATTCTCAAGATGAGTGTTTATTCACTTGTCATTGCATGAGAGTAAGGCGAAGGTATTAGGGATGCCCAGTCTCGAAATGCAAAAAAAGAAATGAATTTACTTTATGTTGTCAAATAATAAATTCCTTGGAAAGTGTTGGTATGGAGGGCACCCGTGGATACGGTTCGCCATGGAAAGTGAAAGTTATGGTGGAAAAAGGAATAAACTTTATTTTCTGTTTGGGAACCGCCTATGATATATCTATGCATGGGAAGTATTGGGAACTCTAAGTCATTTTCGTTGGTGGGATGGATACACCTCCCAAAATGTTTTTATCTCTAATTTTTCGCTTTAAGCTCTGGCACCTCTACAAATCCCTACTTCCCTCTCCGAAGGGACTTTCTTTTAGTCCATGCAATTTTTATATTTTGAAATACGAGTCTCCATCTTCTCCCATAAAATATAAAAGCACCAACTAGGAGGCAATATGATCGTGCTCAAGTATTGGGTGTAGTTAATATTCGAGTGTGTTTCATGAATGGATCAATGTTTGAGCATGATGGGCTATGGATAACTTGTTTTAGCATTGATATTTTGAAAGACATGGTTGCTTGTTGATATGCTTGAGCATCTAAATTATTATGTAAAAACTAGACTATTGCTTTGAATCACATAAAAGTCCAAATGTCCATGCTGTAAAGAACAGAATATGATATGACTTGATGAACAACACTCCACATCAAAAATTATGTTTATATCACTTACCTACTTGAGGACGAGTAGGAGTTAAGCTTGGGGATGCTGATACGTCTCCAGCGTATCTATAATTTTTGATTGTTCCATGCTGTTTTATTATCAATCTTGGATGTTTTATAATCATTTTATAGTCATTTTGTATAATTTTTTGCTACTAACCTATTGATATAGTGCCAAGTGCCAATTGCTGTTTTTCCATGTTTTTTACATCGTAGAAAATCAATATCAAACGGAGTCCAAATGCCACGAAACTTTAAGGAGATTTTTTATGGACCAGAAGGAAGGCAATGGGCCCTGGTTGCACCTGGGGGTGCCCCGAGGGGGGCACAACCCACTAGGGTGCCCCAGGAGGCCCAGGCGCGCCCTGATGGGTTGTGCCCACCTCGGGTGCCCCTGGACCACCTCTTTGCTCTATAAATACCCCAAAAATACCAGAACCCTAGAGGAGTCGGCGAAATATTCATCCAGCCGCCGCAGAGTCCAGAATCACCAGATCCAATCTAGACACCATCTCGGATGGGGTTCACCACCTCCATTGGTGCGTTTCTGATGATGCGTGAGTATTTCTTTGTAGACCTTCGGGTCCAATGTTAGTAGCTAGATGGCTTCATCTCTCTCTCTTTATTCTCAATACAATGGTCTCTTGGAGATCCATATGATGTAACTCTTTTGCAGTGTGTTTGTTGGGATCTGATGAACTTTGAGTTTATGATCAGTCATATCTTTTTGTATCCATGAAATTATTTGAGTTTCTTTGATCTCTTTTATGCGTGATATCTTTTAGCCTCATATTTCTTCTCTGACATTTGGGTTTTGTTTGGCCAACTTGATCTATTTATCTTGCAATGGGAAGAGGTGCCCGGTAGTGGGTTCGATCTTACGGTGCTTGATCCCAGTGACAGAAAGGGAACTGACACGTATGTATCGTTGCTACTAAGGATAGAAATACGAGATCTATATCTACCTCCTAAGATAAACGGATCTTGTCTACATCATGTCAATGTTCTTATTGCATTACTCCATTTCTCCATGAACTTAATACACTAGATGCATGCTGGATAGCGGTCGATGTGTGGAGTAATAGTAGTAGATGCAGGCAGGAGTCGGTCTACTAATCTTGGACGTGATGCCTATGTAATGATCATTGCCTGTATATTTTCATAATTATTTAAAGTTCTATCAATTTCCCAACAGTAATTTGTTTTCCCATCGTTTGCTATTTTTCTCGAGAGAATCAACTAGTGAAACCTACGCCCCTCGGGTCTTCTTTCTCATATATTTGCCTTGCGATCTACTTTTCCTTTGCATTTTTATTCAGATCTATTAAACCAAAAATCCAAAAATACTTTGCTACACTTTATTTTATTTGTGATCTATTATTTCAGTCTATTACAACTTTCTCCCGTCAACACGCAATTTCTTGTGCCGTACCCCGGAAGGGATTGACAACCCCTTTAACACGTCGGGTTGCGAGGTGTTGTTGTTTTGTGTGCAGGTGTTGTTTATGTTCTGTTGCTTAGTTCTCCTACTGGTTCAATACCTTGGTTTCATAACTGGGGGAAATACCTACTGTCGCTGTCGGCGTTCTGGGAACGGGGGTCCCTAGACTTGCCTGCCTGCGGCCTGCGGCGTGGCTCAAAAGGGGGCCCAGCGCGGCCCATCTTCACCAACACAAACCCAAGACCCTCGCGAGGGGCCAAGCCTCGCGGGGCGGACGACGTGGAGCTTCCTCAGGCACGGCCTTGTCAGGCTGGCTCACAAGGAGGCGGAGAGATCAAGGCGGGGTACCTCACGAGGTGCCCGTGACGCAAGCCATGACGACTGAGGGCGCCAGGCGGGTGCCAGCCCGCGCAGTGTCCTCCTTCCCTCTATGGTGCAAGGGGGGCAAGCGCAGCCGCGGAGTACCGAGGCATCAGGCAAAGGTTGCCATTTCGGTGCAACGAGACCAAGACCAGGAGGACTATAAGACGGAGGTCACCGTGGAGCCTAAGACGGCGTCATCACCAGAGCTTTGCGCAGGCGAAGACTACTTTTGTCAGGATAGCTAGTACTAGCTGTCCCCCTTCTAATTAGCCCACCATTGTTGGCTCCCTTCCCGCTCGATATTTGGGAAGAGGACCAGGGCCCCGATAAATAGGACCAGCCACCCACTAGACAGGAGAGGACGGACCAAGGGCAAAAAGAAAGAGAGAGAGAGAGAGAAGGGCGACTGAGCTCCTCCCAGCAGTTCATCGCCCCAGCCAAGAACAGACCCTCGTGAGGCTGTTCTTCCTTGTATTGTTCATCATCATCAGCCCAAGAGGAATCCACCACACCACACACTGGAGTAGGGTATTACACCACAATGGTGGCCCGAACCAGTATAAACCCTTTGTCTCTTGTGTTGTTCTTTCCTTAGTTTAGATCCTAGCAAGGCGGAGGGGTGCAGGTAGGTAGGAGACGAAAGCTCCGCGCGCACCCCAGTGTTCGAACCTCAAGGGTCTGCCGGAACCCGAAATCCGACATTTGGCATGCCAGGTAGGGGTGCGCCGGAGTCCACCTTCTACCGCTTCGCGCCCCGTCGCGTCGTCATCACCATGTCCGGTGACCAGGCGGGCAACCCAGATCCGTGGGCGGCGTGGCTCGCCTGCGCAGAGCCGCTTGCCTCGGGCGACCCCGTGCCCCAGGCAGCTCGCGGTCCGCAGGGCGCTGCGGGCCGCAGGCGACGCGGACAGGCTTCGACAGCTCTCACGCTGCGGCAGGCGCGGTCGGCAGCAAGGGCCTCCAATCACGCCGCGACCACGACGACGTACAGTCGCAGGGAGCAGGCGAACTCGAGGGCCGCGCTCACAGTGGCCCGAGAGCTACCGCAGTGCATGCTGCTGGAGGGCGGCCACGATGTGCTGCTGGAGCGAGTGGCAGAGCTCCTGGGCTTCGCCGCCTCGGGGGCTCACCCCTTCTCCACCCAGCTCCCATCTCAAGCCCAGGGCGGCCCGCGCGGGGGCTCCGCGCGCAACCGCGGGATCCAAGGCTACTCCGACGCCAGCGAAGCTGTCAGTGCTGGACTGGCGGCGGCGCTGCCCCCGCTCCTGGTCTGCGAAGAAGAAGGACTCGATGCGACCCGCAGCCCTAGTGGGCGGCCACGCTGCCACCCCACGGTGGGCGTGTCAGGCAGGACCGCGTGGCATGCGGGGCATTACGGCGTGGCATTTGGGATGACGGCGCCGGAGGAATACGTGCCCCTCATGATGGACCAAGGACACCCACACGAGAGCGAACAAGGCTCGCTCCTCAGCCCAGGCTGGGGGGATGAGGCGCCAGAAGCTGAGCCTTTCCGGGAGCCCCAGGACGGTCCTACTGGCCGCGCTAGGGGCAACGATTATCGGGTACTGCTAATTCTTCAGGAGCAGGTATACGCTAACCATGGATCGCAGGAGGTGCAGGTCACCACAGCGAGCGGCTGCCCCGCTCCCACAGTCTCCTGCCCCTTGGGAGGAGGGCGCAGGGGGCTGCAGGAGAGGGGCCGGGATCCGACATCACCACCGCGGCGTTCGGAGCAAGGTGTTCTCAGGAGGTAGGATCTCCGCTGGGGAGGTGCCTCAGAGCCTGCCCCCGGCGGAGGACCCGTGGTCGTCGGGGGAACCGCTGGCAACCGCTCTACCCCATCGGCGGCGTCCTGGTTTCCGGTCGTCGTTGATGGCACTAGAGTGTGGCGCAAGGCGGGGCCCTCATCTGGCGATATGAAGCAAGGCCAGTACCTGTGAAGAAGGCCCAGTGCCTGTGAAGCTCGCTGCCCCGTGACACTCTCACGTAATAATGAGTGGGGCTGTACACGCCCCGGAGTCTCAGGGGTGCCGGCCTCTGGCCCTGGGGCTACCTTCGACGCCCAGTGGCAGCACTTAGCTCCGCGCTGGTGAGAAGACATCCAAGACTAGACTAGGTGCTAGACGCGGCCTTTTGTTTTCTTTCAGTGCTCTTCCCTTTGGTTGTCGCTTTCCCCCGCTGGATTCAAGTTGGATTCGAATTTGAAATTTGCGTGTGTTTGGGGAAGGGGTGCTTAGTCTCGTTCGAGCAATTTCTCGCGTTTTGGTTACCGCTTCGCCTCAGCTACCTCCCCTCGCGAGCCCCTCACGAGCCGGGACGGGCCTAGCTTGCGCGCAGCCCAGACTGCCGCAGACGTGACCTCTCAGGAGGGTGTTTTACAGCAGATCCTACGAACCCAGTCAGGGAACACTCAAGACACCACAACCTCCCACAGGCTGCCTCAGGGCCAGCACGGGACAAAGGTAAACTGCCCGACCAGTGCGTCACTTGGGCCAACCACTTGGCGCGGGCGCATGGGCAATGTCGCGTCTACTAATACGATGAACACAAGTTTACATAAGGGGCTCCCCCTTCAAAATGCTCTCCCTGCAATCAGGCCGAAACCTGAGTTCTATTCATGCAGGGTAAGGAAGTAGGAGCGATGCACAATCAGTCGGATGAATCCCCCAATGCGTTCTCAGGAGCTCCACCCGAGCCGTTGCTGGCGTCGCTGAACCCTCCATCACTGTTCGCGTCGCCGTCAGCGGCGTCAGGGCCGTTCACCACGCCGCCCTCAACGGCCGCCACGATCGCGTCGTCGTTGTCCGAAGCGAAGGCCCTGATAAGAGCCTCCACATTGTCTTCCACCCAGTGCGCCAGGTCGCCTCGGACGGCCTGGGGGACTGGGGCGATGGCGGCGTCAAAATCAAAGTGGGGATCCATGTTCCGGAGGTGGCTGAAGACGCGAGAAAAGGCGCGCCCAAGCAGGGCGCGGCTCCTCTCCTCCACCAACCTGTCAGCCCTGACCGACCGCACCTCCAGCTGCGTCACCACGTCAGTGAAGATCTGAAGATTGCCAGCATAGTTGACTGCATGCGGCTCGCCAACAGCCGCCTCGCAGATGTTGCCCAAGGCTGCGTTGGCTCTCTCTCGGAGCGTGGCAAGCATGGGGCCGTGCTCATGCTCCAGGGTCCGCCGCTGACGGATCTCGTCCGCATTCTGGCCCGCGACGACCTCAGCCTCCTCCACCCGCTGGCGGAGAAGGAGCACCTCGGCCTGGGAGGCGGTTAACTCACCTTGCGACACCTCAAGAGCGGCCCGGAAAGCGTCGGCCCGCTGTGTCGCCTCCTCCAGCTTGGCCCTCAAGGCAGTAGTCCTGCCTTCAGCTTCGGCCCGGATCAACCCCAGCTTCTCCTCGAACTCGTGCTCGAGGTTCAAATGCGCCATCGCCACTCGACGTCCGACCTCCTCCAGGACGCGGGCTTCCTGTGCAGCAACATCATCCTCCGCCTGCGTCACCAAGCGCTCCCTCGTCTCCAGGCGCTCGTACTCACGGGTACATTTGGCGGCTTCCAGCGTCAGCGCCTCCTCATGCTTCTGGAGCTCTACTGAGTCGCCGGAGGCCACCTTCATCGACGTGAGGGCTGCCCCGCACAGCTCCACCTGCTCCTCCAGCGAGTTGCACCAGGCCATGAGCTCCCGAGCCCGCTCCTCCGCCGCCGTTCTCCACCGGTCAGCCTCCCGAGCCTCCTCGGCGGCCCAAGATCGCGCCTCCCGAGAGGCCACCAGCGATGCCTTGGCCTCTGCGTCATCAAGATCGCGCTGACAGCGCGCGAGGGCGACGGCGCCCTCCAGCTCGCGCCTCTCTGCAGCCAGGCGCAGGCCCTCGGCCTCAAGGCGCGCGTCTTCATCGGCAAGCTCCTCTCCAAGCAGGCTTACCGCGTCAGCCGCCCTCCGAAGGAATCCTTGGTGAAGGGCGCGACGCTCCCGAGCGCGCTCAAGCACGTCTTCCACACCACCATCAGCCCCAAGCAAGCGCCGGGGGACGCGAGTCAGCACTCCCCCTCTGGGCTGGGGGCTGGCACCCTCGCGACGGCCCGGCACGCCACGTCAGAAGCGCGGCCTGGGGCCAGCCCGTCGCCAGGTGAAGAGCACAGGAAGCGCCTCAGCCAATCGCAGTCCACGACCAAGCGAGAAGCCCACGGCAGGCTGGTTATGCCACGAGAAGGCCCCGCGAAGGATCGCGAGGCGCGCGGGGCCACAATACGCCTCGGGACAGCTTGCCTCGTCGATCGCCCTCACCACAAGGGCTCCACTATTTCGAGCGCTTGAGGACGGTGGAGGGGGCGAGGCCAAGGGGGATGGCTCCTCAGCCGTCTCCGCAAGCTCGGCTGGAAGGGGCCTGCGGAGCAATGGTCAGTAAGAGCAACAGAAGGATCGGGAGCTGGGAAAGGAGAAGGCTTACTCGCCAGTGGCGAAGTACTTCCTGCGCTTCAGCAGGCGACAAGGGTAATCGTCGCCCAGGGCCTCCCTTCTCTTCCGGAGGGCCTCAAAGTCCACGCGGAAGCGGCCTAAGAGTCGGGTGCAGGGATCAACCAGCGACGAAGATGGAGCGTCAAGGCAATCTGCATCAGGGGCGCCTGCCTGACGTGCGCCGCCAATCGCCTCACCAAGAGAAGCCGCCGGAGCCTCAGTGGCCTCGATCGTAGGAACGGAGGGCAGCTGCTTGTCACCCTCAGCCTCGGCGACACGGCCCCCGATAACTGCTTCCTCATGAGCCTCGCCCAGTGCTGTCACCCTGCCGAGAGCCCCCTCAGCCTCTGCCGCCTCGTGCCTCCCTGCTGCGCCACTTGAGGAAGAGTTGCCTTGGCCGACTGGAAGGGCAGTCACCACCACTGGGTTCTCGTGTGGCCCTTGAAGGCCGGCGGGGCATGACCCCCACTCATCGAAGATAGGCATCTGCCTCACGAAATCGCCCCCGCTGTGGCAGAGGTACATCAAGGCCCCTCCCTGCTGGATACTGCCAGGGTTGGGGTCCCCCGTCAGGGTCAAGAGCGTCGTCCTCAGCACTTCAGGCGTCAGGTCCTCTTCCTGGAGCCTCATACGATCATCGCGCCCGCTGAAGGCCCACATACGGCGGGAGTGATGCTGGAGAGGAGCAACGCGGCGTAGCAGGAACTCCTTCACCACCTTGGGCGTTGTCGCGCCAAGCGACCACAAGAACGCGAAGCGGTGCCAGACGAACACGAGCCGGGGGCTCTCAAGCGTCTCCTGGCCCCAGCCCGAATTGGGGACAGCAGGTGAAGTTGGCTCCGACAGCAGGGGGTTGGGCACCCCAGCATCCACATACAGCCACCGCTCGCGGAACCCAGCCGCGGGCGGAGGGAGCTTGAAGTCAATCCCAGAGGCCACTGTCTCAGGCGCTGCAACGAAGCTCACACACGCCCAACATTGGGTAGGGTCAACAAGGCGCAGCAAGAAGAAGTGGCGCAACAAGGCAACCGAAGGAAGGATGCCCATCATAGCCTCGCAAACAAAGGCGGAGACCGAAAGGAGAGTGATGGATTCAGGACCCAGATGCATCATGTGGATCTGATAATGGGAAAGCACGGCATTGAAGAAATCAGAAAAAGGAGGAACCAGACCTACCCACAGGGCGTCGGCAAAATACGGGACCTCGGTGGCTATCCTATTGATGGAGAAGTGGGACGCGGGCCAGGCCGTCGTCCTCCCGCATTCATTGAAGATGGTGGCCAGGGCCAACCTGACCTTGCCCAAGCCCTCGGCGGGGGCCGCCAACGGCGGCGGGCAAGGCAGAGACACGGATTTCTTCCCTCTTCCCTTCTTCGTCGGAGCCATGGCGAGGGGAAGGGGGGAAGGAAGGTTCAAGATTGAGTTGAGAATAGAAACCGGAGTTCGAGCGGAGGAAGGACAGAGGGCGCACGAGCAACCAAAAAGGGGAACGGCTGTGTACAACTACGGGTCCGCCTAGCATGGAGCAAAATAAGGAGGGCGTGGGGGAATAGTGCCGCCCACGTCCAATTAGCCGCCACGCGGCGCCCAAGGCCGCAGGCTGTTAGGGCCCGCGGCGCTTCGCCCTTGCCCTTCCGCCTCCCTGCACAACCAAGTCCGGGCGCGCCTTGGGCCTGGGGGCTACTGTCGGCGTTCTGGGAACGGGGGTCCCCAGACTTGCCTGCCTGCGGCGTGGCTCAAAAGGGGGCCCAGCGTGGCCCATCTTCACTAACCCCAACCCGAGACCCTCGCGAGGGGCTAAGCCTCGCGGGGCGGACGACGCGGAGCTTCCTCAGGCACGGCCTCGTCAGGTTGGCTCACGAGGAGGCAGAGAGATCAAGGCGGGGTACCTCACGAGGTGCCCGTGACGCAAGCCATGACGACCGAGGGCGCCAGGCGGGTGCCAGCCCGCGCAGTGTCCTCCTTCCCTCTTTGGTGCAAGGGGGGCAAATGCAGCCGCAGAGTACCGAGGCATCAGGCAAAGGTTGCCATTTCGGTGCAATGAGACCAATACCAGGAGGACTACGAGACGGAGGTCACCGTGGAGCCCAAGACGGCGTCATCACCAGAGCTTTGCGCAGGCGAAGACTACTTTTGTCAGGATAGCTAGTACTAGCTGTCCCCCTTCAAATTAGCCCGCCATTGTTGGCTCCCTTCCCGCTCGATATTTGGGAAGAGGACCAGGGCCCCTATAAATAGGACCAGCCACCCGCTAGACAGGAGAGGACGGACCAAGGGCAAAAAGAAAGAAAGATAAAGAGAGAGAGAGAGAGAGAGAGAGAGAGAGAGAGAGAAAGAGAGAGAGAGAGAAGGGCGACTGAGCTCCTCCCAGCAGTTCATCGCCCCAGCCAAGAACAGACCCTCGTGAGGCTGTTCTTCCTTGTATTGTTCATCATCATCAGCCCAAGAGGCAATCCACCACACCACACACTAGAGTAGGGTATTACACCACAACGGTGGCCCGAACCAGTATAAACCCTGTGTATCTTGTGTTGTTCTTTCCTTAGTTTAGATCCTAGCAAGGCGGAGGGGTGCAGGTAGGTAGGAGACGAAAGCTCCGCGCGCACCCCAGTGTTCGAACCTCAAGGGTCTGCCGGAACCCGAAATCCGACAGTCGCTGTGTTACATCATCCCTCCCTCTCTAGGAAAATACCGACATAGTTCCAACTACCATCAGGCTTCGACATTGTCGTCCATGCCATCGATGTCTTCAGAAGCGTAGTCTAGCATGCCAGTTAAATCCTCGATAGTGGCTATTAAGTGGGTGGTGGGTGGGATGTACAATTCCCTAGTCTCAGCCCCCAGTTCGAACTGGGCGTAGTTCGGAGATGACACCTTCGTGATGGCGAGATATTATATTCAGTCCAGCGCCTCATTTAAGAGCGAGAGTTGGACAGGCGTCTGAGGATCTGAAGGACGCATACCTCGAGAGTTCGGAGTTGGTGCCTAGAGGCGAGTCCGGCTTCCCGATGACGGAGAGAGTCCCGTTTGACTCTAGGTCCGCCGATGGTGTGGTTGCATCTGGGTTTCCGGCTAGAAGCTCTGTGATGGGAGAGAGTCCAGCGCGGTTCAACCTCCCGTCTTCGGACGAAGTGGTCCGACCCAAATCTAAGGCTGAGGCGGACACAAGCGTCGACCCCTGGACGGGATGTGATAGTAGATCCGAAGGGCCTCCTTTGTGTGGGTGGGGAGCGGCAGCCGAAGCCGTGAACCCCTTGAAGATCAGGTCTCCTCGGATATCAACAATGTAGTTCAAACTTCCAAACCTGATTTGGTGACCAGGGGCATAGTTGTCGACCTGCTCAAGGTGACCGGTCGAGTTGGCACATAGCACGAAGCCGCCAAACACGAAAAGTTGACTGGGGAGGAAAGTCTCCCCGGAGATAGCGCCATTGTCGATGAAGAGGCGAGCCATGGATTCTTCTATTGACAACACAACGGAACTCTCAATTAAAGCACCAATGTTGGTGTCAAAACTGACAGATCTCGGGTAGGGGGTCCCAAGCTGTGTGTCTAAGGATCGATGGTAACAAGGGACAATAGGGACACGGTGTTTTACCCAGGTTCGTGCCCTCTTAAAGGAGGTAAAACCCTACATCATGCTTGATTGTATTCGATAAGTATAGGGGTTACAAGAGTTGATCTTCCTCGAGATTGTAATGGCTAAACCCTAGCTGTCTAGCCTATGATTATTCTGATAGCCTCTACGGACTAAACCCCCTGATTTATATACATACTGGAGGGGCCTAGGGTTGTATAGAGTCGGCTTGCAGAGGAAAGAAACATTACACTCGGACACCAAACTTTCCGTTCTACGCACATAGGAGTCCTACCCGGACATGGGGGATAGCCTTCCGCTTTATTTTGATGGCCCATCAGTCCGGCCCATATCAAATAGACCGGACACCCGAAGACCCCCAAATCCAGGACTCCCCCAGCCCCCTACCTTGTGGGCCCCTCGTGACTCCCCTGACCTAGTTCTTCCTCCAATATATTCACATATATTCCCGAACCTTCAGAAGCATCCACGAAAACACTTCTCCACTGCCGCAACCTTCTGTTCCCGTGAGATCCCATCTTTGGACCTTTTCCGACATCCTGCAGGAGGGGGATTCAGTCATAGAGGGCATCTACATCAACTCTATTGCTCTTCCGCTGAAGTATGGATAGTTCACCTTAGACCTACGGGTCCATAGTTAGTAGCTAGATGGCTTCTTATCTCTCTTTGATTCTCAATACCATGTTCTCCTCGATGTTCTTGGAGATCTATCCGATGTGATCTTCTTTTGCGGTGTGTTTGTTGAGATCCGATGAATTGTGGATTTATGATCAGATTGTCTATGAATATTATTTGAATATTCTCTGAATTCTTATATGCATGATTTGATATCTTTTTAATTCTCTTCGAACTATCGGTTTGGTTTGGCCAACTAGATTGGTTTTTCTTACAATGGGAGAAGTGCTTTGCTTTGGGTTCAATCTTGCGGTGTCCTCACCCAGTGACAAAGTAGGGTAGCGAGGCATGTATTGTATTGTTGCCATCGAGGATAAAAAGATGGGGTTTAGATCATATTGCTTGAGTTTATTCCTCTACATCATGTCATCTTACTTAAAGCATTACTCTGTTCTTCACGAACTTAATACTCTAGATGCAGGCATGAATCGTTCGATGTGTGGAGTAATAGTAGTAGATGCAGCCAGGAGTCGGTCTACTTGACACAGACGTGATGCCTATATTACATAATCATTACCTTGGATATCGTCATAACTTTGCACTTTTCTATCAATTGCTCGATAGTAATTTGTTCACCCACCGTATTACTTGCCTTCAACAGAGAAGCCTCTAGTGAAACCTATGGCCCCTGGGTCTATTTTCCATCATATTAGTTTCTGATATACTATTTTGCAATCTTTTATTCTGAGATCTATACACCAAAAAGACCCAAAAATATTTAGTTATCTTTCGTTTAGTTTTGTTTATCTATCTCTATCAGATCTCACCTTTGCAAGTGACCGTGAAGGGATTGACAACCCCTTTACCACGTTGGGTGCAAGTGTTTGATTGTTTGTGCAGGTATTGGTGATTTGCGCGTTCTTCTCATGCTAGATTGATACCTTGGTTCTTAACTGAGGGAAATACTTATCTCTACTGTGCTGCATCACCCTTTCCTCTTCAAGGGAAAAACCAATGCAAGATCAAGAAGTAGCAATGCATCACGTACGATACAAGTAGAATGACTCCTTCCTGCATGTACTCCTATTACTCCACCCATCGACCGCTATCCAACATGCATCTAGGGTATTAAGTTTATGAAAACGGAGTAACACCTTAAGCAAGATGACGTGATGTAGACAAAGTAAACCCCAGCAATATGAATAAATCCCATCTTTTTATCTTTAGTGGCAACAATAAAAATATGTGTCATGTCCCTTTTTGTCACTAAGATTGAGCACTGCAAGATTGAACCCATCACAAAGCACCTCTTCCATTGCAAGAAAAGTCAATCTAGTTGGCCAAATTAAAATGGATAGATCGAAGAGAAATACAATACAATAATAATCATGCATAAAAGAATTCAGAGAGGACTCAATTAATATTCATGAATAATCTGACCAAAAACCCAGAATTCAACGGATCCAAACAAACACACCACAAAAGAAGATTACATCGAATAGAACTCCAAGAACATCGAGGAGAACATTGTATTAAAGATCAAAGAGAGAGCGAAGAAGCCATCTAGCTACTAGCTATGGACCCATAGGTCTGTGGTGAACTACTCACACATCATCGTAAGGGCAGTGAAGAAGCCCTCCGTGACTGATTCCCCCTCCGATAGGGTGCTCGAAAAGGCCTCCAGATGGGATCACGAAAGAACATAAACTTGCGGCGGCGGAAAAAGTATTTCAGGTGGCTCTCTGATGTATTGGGAATATTTGGGAATTTATAGAGGTAGAATTAGGTCAAGACGTGCCACAAGGGGCCCACAATCCTGGAGGGCGCACCTACCCCCTGCCCCCCAAGCTTGTCGCTCCCTCATGGCTCGTCTGGTCTTCTCCCGAACCTTCTAAGGTCCCTTCTAGTCCAGAAAAAATTAATCCAAAGTTTTTTCTCCGTTGGACTCTGTTTGATATTGATTTTATGAAAATCCAAAAACAAGCAAATAATAGCGATTGGCACTAGGCACTAGGTTAATAGGTTAGTCCCAAAAAATGATATAAAGTTGCATATAAAACATCCAAGATTGATACTATAATAGCATGGAACAAAAAAAATTATTGATACGTTGGAGACGTATCAAGCATCCCCAAGCTTAATTTCTGCTCATCCTTGATACGTCTCCAATGTATCTACTTTTCCTAACACTTTTCCTCTTGTTTTGGACTCTAATTTGCATGATTAGAATGAAACTAACCCCGAACTAACGCTATTTTCAGCAGAATTACCATGGTGTTGTTTTTGTGTAGAAATAAAAGTTCTCGGAATGGAACGAAACTTTGCAAGGATTTTTTATACAATAAATAATAATTTTTGGAGCCAAGATCCACTTGGGTGGGCACAACCCACCAGGGCACGCCCCCCTCTCCTGGCGCGCCCAGGTGGGTTGTCCCCACCTGGTGGCCTCGCAGACCCTTAAACACTATAAAATCCTATTTTCGGAGAAAAAATCAAGGAGAAAGAATTATCGCGATCCACGAGATGGAGCTGCCGCCACCAAGACCTGTTCTTCCTCGGGAGGGCAGATCTGGAGTCCGTTTGGGGCTCCAGAGAGGGGGCTCTTCGTTCTTCGTCATCACCAACCCTTCTCCATCAGCAATTCCATGATGCTCCACACCGGGAGTGAGTAATTCCATCGTAGGCTCGCTGGTCGGTGAGGAGTTGGATGAGATTCATCATGTAATTGAGTTAGTTTTGTTAGGGCTTGATCCCTAGTATCCACTATGTTCTTAGACTGATGTTGCTATGACTTTGCCATGCTTAATGCCTGTCACTTTGGGCCCGGGTGCCATGATTTCAGACCTGAACCGTTTATGTTATCACCATTATATCCATGTTCTAGATCCGATCTTGCAAGTTATAGTCACCTACTACGTGTTATGATCTGGTAACCCCGGAGTTATAATAACCGGGATTTCCTCCAGTGATTACTGTAGTTTGAGGAGTTCATGTATTCACCGTGTGTTAATGCTTTGTTCTAGTTCTCTATTAAAAGGAGGCCTTAATATCCCTTAGTTTCCAATATGGACCCCGCTGCCACGGGAGGGTAGGACAAAATATGTCATGCGAGTTCTTTTAATAAAGCATGTATGACTATTTATGGAATACATGCCTACATTATATCGATGAACTGGAGCTAGTGCCATATCGTCCTAGGTTATAACCGTCTCATGATGAATATCATCCAACAATTCACCGATCCAATGCCTACAATTTTTTCTTATATTGGTGTTGCTAAGTTACTACTGCTATCATCACGGTTACACTTGCTACCAAACTATTGCTATCACTGTTACCGTTACTGTTGATGCTGCTACTATTATCAAACTATCATACTACTTTGCTACTGATCACCTTGCTGCAGATAATTAATCTCCAGGTGTGGTTGAATTGACAACTCAACTGCTAATACCTTCAGATATTCTTTGGCTCCCCTTGTGTCAAATCTATAAATTTGGGTTGAATACTCTACCCTCAAAAACTGTTCGACCCCTATACTTGTGGGTTATCAAGACCTTTTTCTGGCGTCGTTGCCGGGAAGCATAGCTATATTTGTTGAGTTACTTGGGATTATTATCATATTATCACTATGAAGAATCTAAAGGATGCTAAGACTAAGATAGTTCCCTCAAAGACGAGGGGAGGTAAGGAACTGCCATCCAGTTCTGCTTTAGATTCACCTTCTGTTATAAGTAAACTTGCAACACCACCACATGCTATTAATTCTGATATGTTGCAAGTTGTTGATGATGCTACTTCTGCTATGGATAATGCTTATGATGATGCTAGTGCCTTGCTTGATAAGGATGATGTGCCACTTGGTGAATTTCTTGATAAACAACTTGCTAGAGTTATACAACATGATATTGTTGAATCTAATGATAATCTTGAAACTGAATCTCTTGAAACACCTACTAGAACTAGCCTTCCTAGATATGAATTGCCTAAGGTACTGGGAGGTTATGTTATGAGTGAAGAAACAACTAGAGATATTCTTGCTTGCAGAGATAGAGATGATCTAGAGAAATTATTATGCAAGTATAAATAAAAATCTCTGAATGATAGAATTAAATGTGATCCTAAGTTTGCTACTTCACCAATCTTTATTGATGATAAGTATTATGAATTCTCTATCAACCCAGAGTTAATTACTTTGGTTGAATTTGATCCTTTCCATGGTTATGAAACTGAAACTATTCTGGCACATCTTACTAAGTTGAATGACATAGCCACCCTTTTTATTCATGATGAGAAAACTCGCTATTACTTTATTCTCAAATTATTTCCTTTCTCATTAAAGGGTGATGCTAATGCTTGGTACAATACTCTTGCTACTGGTTGTGTGTGTAGTCCCCAGGATATGATTTATTACTTTTCTGAAAAATATTTTCCTGGTCATAAGAAACAAGCTGCCTTATAGGAAATATTTAACTTTGTTCAAATTAAAGAAGAGAGTCTCCCACAAGCTTGGGGGAGGCTTTGCCAATTACTTAATGCTTTGCCTGATCATCCTATTAAGAAAAATGAAATACTTGATATCTTCTATAATGGACTAACCGATGCTTCTATGGACTTCCTAGATAGTTGTGCTGGTTGTGTTTTCAGGGAACAAACTATTGGACAAGCTGAAGAATTATTGAATAACATATTGAAAAATTATGATGATTGGACTCTTCCTGAACCACTAGCTAAATCCACTCCGAAGAAGAGGGGTATATTATATCTCAGTCCTGAAGATATGCAAGAGGCAAAGAAATCTATGAAGGAAAAAATGTATTAAAGTTGAAGATGTTAAAAATTTGCCTCCTATTAAAGAAATACATGGGCTTAATACACCACCACCTTCTAAGGTGGTAGAGGTAAATTCTCATATGAAGTTTAATGATAATGACAATCCTCACAATATGCATCCTACTCAATGCCTTTATGAGTTTGAAAATTATATTAGAAAACAAGATCACTTCAATGCAAATGTTATGAAACAATTGAAATACAATTCTGATATGATTGTTCGCTTGAGTAACTTGTTATTTAGAATATCAAATGATGTTTGAGGTGTTGGAAAGCATGCTTCTATGGTTCAACCTCAGTTAGAACAAGTTGCTAAATCTCAAAGAGAATTGCTTGATGAAATGAATAATAATATGCATGACTTTCCTGTTAGAATTGCAACTAGAGGAGGTAAAATGACTCAGGAACCACTGTCGGATCACGGGTTTCGGCAAAACCCTCAAGGTTCGAACACTGGGGTGGGCGTGAAGATCTCCCTCTACCTATCCGCATCCTAGCTTCACTAAGATCTCTTGGGATAACTCAACAAACTCGCAACGCGAAGGACACAAGATTTATACTGGTTCGGGCCACCGTTGTGGTGTAATACCCTACTCCAGTGTGGTGGTGGTGGATTGCCTCTTGGGCTGAGGATGAACAGTACAAGGGGAAGAACAACCTCATGAGGCGAGGTGTTCTTGTGCTTGGTGGGTGAGAAGATGAGCTGAGTGAGTTCCAGCCTATCTGGATCCCCCTCCTACTGTGGTGGCTAATCCTATTTATAGAGGCCCTGGTCCTCTCCCAAAATATTGAGTGGGAAGGGAGCCAACAACGGCCAATTTGAAAGGGGACAACGAGTACAGCTTATCCTGACAAAAGCAGTCTTCGCCTGCCAAAAGCTCTGGTGGTGACACCGTCTTGGGCTCCATGGTGACCTCTGTCTTGCCGTCCTGCTGGTCTTGGTCTCGTTGCATTGATATGGAAACCTTTGCTTGATGCCTCGGTACTCCGCGCCCACGCTTGCTCCCTTGGCACCAAAGAGGAAATAAGGACACTATGTGCGTTGGCGCCCGCCTGGCGCCCGCCTGATCTCTATCGTCATGGCTCACGTCATTGGAACCTCGCGAGGTTTGCCTTGCCTTGAACTCTCTGCCCCTCACGAGCCAGCCTGGTGAGGCCACTCCTAAGGAGGTCTTGTGTTGTCTGCATCACGAGGCTTGGCCCCTTGTGAGGGTCTTGAAAGCTTGTTGGTGAAGATGGGTCATACGGTCCTGCTCGCAGAGCCACGCCGTGGGCCGCGGGCAGGCATGTCTAGGGACCCCCATTCCCAGAATGCCGACAGTAGCCCCGGGACCAAGGAGCGCTCGGCCTTGGCTTCAAGGCGAAGTTAAAGGGCAAGCGCGGAGAACCGCAGGCCCCGTTAGCATGCGGCCTTGGTCGATGCGTGGCGATTGACTGGACATGGGCGTCTCCACTCCCCCATGTCGCCTCGGCAACTGCTCGATTTGACGAGTCTCTGCTGCATGCGGGAAAAAACCATCATTACCTGTGATCGTGGGGGGCGCTAGTTGGCCGTCTTCTGCTATAAATGGGGAGGGGGGCAGAGCCCCCGTCGCCCATCTCTTCCCATTCCGCTCGATTCTCCCCCTTTGCTCCATTGCCAGTTGCGACACCAATGGCGCCGTCGAAGAGGTTCTCCGCCGCGGATAAGGGGAAGGCCCCTAGCGAGGGGCCCGACTCTCCGGTGCCCAAGCATGGACGTGGCCGTCCCCGCAAGACACTGCTACCCTTGCCGTGGCCCCGCGCAGCCATGGCGGCGCCGCTTCGCGTGGCAGGGGTCGCTCTGGTCGTGGCTGTCCTGTCGATGAAGGGAGACGCGATGTGGTTGTGCGGCCTCCCTGGCGGCGCATCCACTTGGCGGAGGTGCTACCGGAGTTCGTCGTCTGGTCGGAGAACCCGGCCGGCAACTGGCTTCAGCTATCGCGTTTCTTCGTCGACGAGCTGCCAGCCTCTGGTCCAAGCGGGTTCTGGTTGCAGGAGGATGGCTGCTGCAGTAGGGCTTCCTGGGTCGCGTTCAACGTCTCCGTCGCGGGCAACATAGCCCTGGACCGTGGTTGGCATACGTTTTCCCGTGCACGCGCGCAGCCTGGGCAGGCGGTGCACCCTCCATTTCGAGTATGACGGTGATGCGACCCTCTACGTGAGGGTGTTTGGGGAAGATGGTCGCCGCGTCGGGTGCTGCCCCGAGGTCAATGATGGCGAGGAGGTGCTCGACCTTGGCGATGGTTGTGATGAGGATGAGGGTGAACCCGCCCTTGGGGCCGACCACGTCTCGTCCAGCTACAGCGGCTCTTCCTCCAGCGACAGCTCCAGCAGCGGCAGTTACGACCAGCCGCCACGCCGCCGCGCCTGCTTCGAAGGCGGCAGTGGGTCATCTCGTTGCCGCGTCTCCATGAAGCACGAGGAGGGGTCTAGCTAAGCTCGGGACGGCGCCAAAAGCCTGCCCTCGCGGATCGCTGTAGGGGCACGCATCCCTTTTATTTTGTTCTTCCTTTCCTTCCCACATCAGAAAGAAACCAGAATGGGCCCCAGAGGGGCGTGTATCGAACTATGATCTCAATCATTATGCTATGTTTGTCGTTCTTGTGCTGTGTCGCAACATCGTCGTTTTATGTAGGGATAACTTAGCTTGACTTGCTCGAGGTAGCCTCCTCCTCACGAGGCGCTTGCTTCCTGGTGCCTGCTGAGGTCTCCTTGGCCTGGTAGGCGCTTAGGAGCTACAAAAAATTCATCAAGAGGTTTATCGTTCACCTGAGGCTTGGCCACAGGCGTCGCTGGCCTTGACCCATCGCTTCATATCACGGTACCCAAGGGGCACGGATTGAGAGAGAGCTGCGCCAGCTTGCGGGCTCGAACGAGGGTACCTCGCGAAAAAGTGAAGAACGAAGCTCATGGAGGTACCTGTTCAGCCCCCTCGCAAGGAACGCGCGCGAGAGAGAGTACATGCCGACCAAAGAAATGAATGCAGAAACAGGGGCAGAAATCGAAAGGGCGAGACCAGCAAGAGATACCAGAAAGCAAATTCCAATTAAAGAGGGGCGAGCCAACTTCGGAAAGCAAATGAAAAGCCACGTCCGGCACCTAGTCTAGTCTTCGATGTCTTCTCACCAGCTCGGAGCTAAGTGCTGCCAGTAAGACGTGGGAGGGAGCCCCCGAGGCCCAAGGGCGGCACTCCTGAGACTCTGGGGCGTGTACAGCACCACTCGTTAATACGTGAGAGTGTCACGAGCGGCGATCTTCATAGGCGCTGGGCCTTCTTCACAGGCGCTGGGCCTTTCTTCACAGGCGCCAGGCTTTCTTCAGAGGCGCTGGGCCTTTCTTCAGGGGTAGAACTTCTGAAGGTGCTGAATGTTCCAGGCGTTCTGGATGGGTACCCCGTCCTGTGTCTCCAGGCACGCGGCCCCAGGCCTGGAGACATGGACGACCTTGAACGGGCCCTCCCACATGGGTGAGAGCTTATGCAGCCCTTCCCTGGAGAGGACCCACCTCAGGACGAGGTCACCCACCTCGAGCGTCCTGGAGTGGACGCTGCGATAGTGGTACCGCTGCAGCACCTGCTGGTATCTTGCTGCCCATAGTGCAGCTTCGCGGCAACGTTCCTCCCCCAGCACGAGGTCCATCCCCCGCCTGGCATCCTGCCGTGTTTCATCAAATGCCGGGACCCGTGCAGAGCGATGTCCGACCTCGTGAGGGAGGACTGCTTCTGCTCCATAGACGAGGAAGAACTGGGTCTCGCTCGTCGGCTTGGTGGCGGTGGTGCGGATGGACCACAACATGGACTAGAACTCATCGTGCCAGCCCCTGCCGCAAGCCTCGAGCTTCTTCTTGAAGGTCCTGGTCTTGAGGCCTCTCAGGACCTCCGCGTTGGCACGTTCATCCTGGCCATTGCTCCTGGGGTGCGCTACCAAAGCATAGCAGATCTGCGTTCCAAGGTAGCACAATATGACTTGAAGAGATTACTAGTTAACTACGAGCCATTATCGGTGATGATGCAGTTGGGGACCCCAAAACGGCTCACGAGGCCCTTGGTGAACTTGACCGCAGAGCCAGCTGGGATGGTGCAGACGGCTTCAACCTCTGCCCACTTAGTGAACTTGTCGATGGCGATGTAGAGGTATCGATATCCCCCAGGCGCCCGAGGGAATGGGCCCAGGATATCTAGCCCCCACACTACGAACGGCCATGAGAGTGGAATGGTCTGGAGGCCCTGAGCTGGCTGATGGATCTGCTTGGCGTGGAATTGGCAGGCCTCGCAGGACTTCACCAGCTCAGCTGCGTCATTTAGCGCCGTAGGCCAGTAGAATCCACTGCGGAATGCCTTGCTGACGAGGGTTCGTGACGACGAATGGTGCCTGCAGTCCCCGGCGTGTATGTCGGCTATCAGCTCTTTCCCCTGTTCCCTGGAGATACAACATAGTGAAACGTCATTTGGTCGCTTCCTATATAACTCACCGTCTTGGATGCAGTACGCTGTGGCCTGCCGGGCCACAGGCTCCGCGTCCTCCTCCTTCTCCGGCAACGTCCCTTGTGTTAGGTATTCCTTGAATTCCTTAGTCCAGCTTCCCTCCTGGGGCTCGAGCGCCAAGAGTAGGCGCGCTCCCGAGGTCGGGCCACAGGCCGGGGCTCCTGTGGCAGGCGGCTGCGGGAGTTCCTCTCGAGGCTAAGCTGTTGTTCAAAGCGGTGGTGTTGCTGATGGCTTGAAGAGCCGCTCCTCGAAGATGCCAGGCTCTTGGGGCTATCGCTTGGATGCTCTTCTAGCGATGTCGTCAGCTTCCTTGTTGCTGCCACGGGGCACGTGCTGCAACTCCAGGCACAAGAATTGCTTCTCCATCTTGCGCACCTCCACGAGATATGCTTCCATGTGCTTGTCCTTCAGCTCGTACACCTTGTTGGAGAACTTGACGAGGAGTTGCGAGTCACCCCTAACGGTGAGGCGCTTGACCCCGAGAGCTGCGGCAGCTTTCAGGCTAGCTATGAGGCCTTCGTATTATGCGATGTTGTTGGAGACCTTCTCACCCTGCTGAAAGCAGAACTGCACGACGTAGTAGAGCTTGTCCTGAGTGGGTGAGATGAGCACCGCTCCAGCCCTCGCGCCCTGGTGTGCGAAGGCACCATCGAAATACATGACCCAACCATTAGGCGCCTCACTTCCCGGTGAGAAGGACCGATCTTCGCCTACTTCAAGAGCAGGGGCGTCTGTCCATTCCGCCACGAAATCAGCGAGTGCGGTTCCCTTGATGACCCTGGTAGTGCTGAACTCCAACTGGAATGCTTGCAACTCGATGTTCCACTCAACGACCCTTCCAGCAGAGTTGGGGCTCCTGAGCACCCTCTCTAGTGGGTAGGCCGAGACGACTTTGATGGGGTGGCCTTGAAAGTAGTGCCACAGCTTTCGTGAGGCCACCAGGAGCGCGAACAGGAGCTTTTGACGCATGGGTTACCGTGCTCTTGCGTCCTGTAACACCGTGCTGACAAAGTATACCGGGTGCTCGACGAGGGTAGGCGTGTTGATGAGGCTTGCATCTTTCGGGAGTTGGGGTGCCTCCTGAGGTGGTGGAGCCCCCAGCGCTTGATCGCTTGTCGAGGCCTTTGCGGGTTCGGGAGCGTGATCCTGCTGAGCTTGCTCTTCTGCTGTTGCTGCGGCGACCCTTGTGGCGCCCTCCTGGTCTTGCTCGTCTCTGCTGGAGGTGTAGCTCGGCACGATGCACCCTTGGCTTGGTGTTCTTCCCGAACCGCCACTAAAGCCGCGCTGGTGGAGTAGGGAGTGGCGGCAAGATAGAGCACTAGGGGCTCGAGAGGTTGCGGCGCCACCATCACTGGGGGGCTAGTCAGGTATCTCTTGAGGTCTTGAAATGCTCGGTCGGCCTCCAGGGTCCATTCGAATGGGCCCTTCTTGTTCATCAGCTTGAAGAAGGGTAGGGCATGCTCTCCCAGCTTGGAAATAAAGCGTCCCAATGCAGTCACCCGTCCAGCAAGCTTCTGCATTTCCTTGAGGGTTTGCGGTGGACTCATGTCTTCAATGGCCTTGACCTTCTCTGGGTTGGCCTCGATCCCCCTGTGGGACACAAGGAAGCCCAGCAGCTTGCTGGAAGGGATGCCAGACACGCACTTCTCCGGGTTGAGCCGCAAGTCCACCTGGCGGAGGCTTTCAAAGGTCTCCTCCAGGTCTTGGATCAAGGTACTCGCCTCCCGAGACTTCACCACCATGTCGTCGATGTAGGCTTTAGCGTTCCTCCCGAGCTGCCGACCCAAGGCGATGTGCATGAGCCGCTAGAAGGTTGCGCCTGCGTTGTGCAGTCCGAAAGGCATGCAAGTGTAGCAGTACACCCCACACGGGGTTAGGAAGGCCGTCTTCTCCACATCTTCTACCGCCATCTTGATCTGGTGATATCCTGAGAAAGCATCCAGGAAACATAGCAAGTCGCACTCGGAAGTGGATTCGATGATCTGGTCGATGCATGGAAGCGGGAACGGATCTTGGGGGCAGGCCTTGTTGAGGTTGGTGAAGTCGACGCACATCCGCTCCTTCCCGCCTTTCTTGGGGATGACGATAGGGTTTGTCGGCCACTCGGGGTACCGAACCTCGCGAATGACACCCGCAGCCTCTAGCTTGCGGGTTTCTTGGACGATGAAAGCTTGCTTCTTCGTGGACTGCCGCCTCGCCTTCTGCTTCATGGGGCGTATGTTGGGGCACACCTTCAGGTGGTGCTCTATCACCTCTCTTGGGACCCCCACCAGCTGACCGGGCTCCCAAGCGAACACTTCCTTGTTTGCGCGCAAGAACTTCACCAACGCCTCCTCCTGACTAGGCTCGAGGTTGGTGCCTATGGTAAAGGTTGCCCCTAAGGACCCGTCCTCCTCGACTGGCACTCGCTTGGTTTCTGCCTTGGCCTGAGTGAAAAAACTGCTTCTTCTTGGTTGGTGTGGCTCCCTTGGCCTCAGAGGTATCCCAGTGGAGGGCTGCGCTGTTGCGGCGGTGTTGAGGGCGAGCTTGAGCGTCATCAAGGCTTCCTTGGCGTCCCCCTTGATGGTGTGGACACCCTCGCTCCCCGGCATCTTCATGAGGTTGTAAGCCGGATGGGTTGCTGCCATGAACTGGGCTAGATCTGGGTACCCAAGGATGGCATTGTACGGGAGGCCGATGTGGGCGATGTCTAAGTTGATGAGCTCGGTGCAGTAGTTGTCGCGTGTGCCGAAGATCATGGGGAGGCGGATCTGCCCTGGGGAGCGGGCGGAGCCTCCACCAACCCCTGAGAAAGGCTTGCTAGGGAGGAGCCGCTCAAGCGATACGTGAAGAAGGCTAAAGGCCTTGACGGAGACCACGTTGAGGCCGGCACCGCCGTTGATGAGCGTCTTGGTGATGGACACATGGCAGATGGTGGGCGTGCAAAGAATTGGGAGCGCACCCGAGCCGATGGTGGAGGCGGGATGATCCCCTGAGTCGAAGGTGAGGTCGGCCTCGGGCGCGGCCCAGCCCGGCGGAGCCCCGGGACGCTTGGAAGCAGCGTCGACCTGATGAAAGAACGGCTTGACGTGATGATCTGAGGGTGGTGCTTGCGAGCCGCCGAGGAGGGCCGGAACCACGTGGTGCGCCGGCGCCACGTAGCGTGCGGCGAAGAGCCCGCACAACTCCTCGCAAGATGCCACCATGGATCCGGGGAGGTTGAGTAGCTAGGCACGTGGTGCGCCAGTGAGAGCCATGGGAAGCCAGTTGGCCATGACCTTGTCATCGCCCCCAGCCTTAAGGATGGCCTCCATATATGCCAGCAGGAAAGCCGTCGGGTCCGCCGCACCGTCGTAGCACGGCGACATCTCCGGCTTGAACTTGGGCGGCCACTGCACCTGCCGCAGGGCGAGGGCCAAGGCTAGCAGCCCCTGGCCCTGCCATTAGCACCGGTCATCGGAGCAGGGAGCGAGACGTCTGCCATTAGGGCGAAGCGAGGTGGCGGCGGAGCGCAGATCGACGGAAGGAAAACTCCGGCGCACCCCCTACCTGGCGCGCCAAATGTTGGATCACGGGTTCCGGCAAAACCCTCAAGGTTCGAACACTGGGGTGCGCGTGAACACCCTCTACCTATCCGCGTCCTAGCTTCGCTAAGATCTCTCGGGCTAACTCGACGAACTCGCAACACAAAGGACACAAGATTTATACTGGTTCGGGCCACCGTTGTGGTGTAATACCCTACTCCAGTGTGGTGGTGGTGGTGGATTGCCTCTTGGGCTGAGGATGAACAGTACAAGGGGAAGAACAACCTCCTGAGGCGAGGTCTTCTTGTGCTTGGCGGGTGAGAGGATGAGCTGAGTGAGTTCCAGCCTATGTGGATCCCCCTCCTATGGTGGTGGCTAATCCTCTTTATAGAGGCCCTGGTCCTCTCCCCAAATATTGAGCGGGAAGGGAGCCAACAAGGGCCAATTCAAAAGGGGACAACTAGTACAACTTATCCTGACAAAAGCACTCTTCGCCTGCCGAAAGCTCTGGTGGTGACGCCGTCTTGGGCTCCATGGTGACCTCGTCTTGCCATCCTGCTAGTCTTGGTCTCGTTGCACTGATATGGAAACCTTTGCTTGACGCCTCGGTACTCCACGACTGCGCTTGCCCCCTTGGCACCAAAGAGGAAACAAGGACACTGTGCGTGCTGGCGCCCGCCTGACGCCCGCCTGGTCTCGATCATCATGGCTCACGTCATCGGAACCTCGCGAGGTTTGCCTTGCCTTGAACTATCCGCCCCTCACGAGCCAGCCTGGTGAGGCCGCTCCTGAGGAGGTCTTGTGTTGTCCGCCTCGCGAGGGTCTTGAAAGCTTGTTGGTGAAGATGGGCCGTACGGGCCCGCTCACAGGGCCAAGCCGTGGGCCGCAGGGAGGCAAGTCTGGGGACCCCTGTTCCTAGAACACCGACAACCACTTTATCCCGAGGGACACTGTCGGTGTCAAAACCGGCGGATCTCGGGTAGGGGGTTCCGAACTGTGCGTCTAAGGCAGATGGTAACAGGAGGCAGGGGACACGATGTTTTACCCAGATTCAGGCCCTCTTGATGGAGGTAAAACCCTACGTCCTGCTTGATTTATTCTTGATGATATGAGTATTACAAGAGTTTATCTACCACGAGATTGGAGAGGCAAAACCCTAGAAGCTAGCCTATGGTATGATTGTATGTTGTCCTACGGACTAAAACCCTCTGGTTTATATAGACACCGGAGGGGGCTAGGGTTACACAAGGTCGGTTACAAAGGAGGAGATATACATATCCGTATTGCCTAGCTTGCCTTCCATGCCAAGTAGAGTCCCATCCAGACATGAGAAGAAGTCTTCAATCTTGTATCTTCATAGTTCAACAGTCTGGCCAAAGGATATAGTCCGGCTGTCCGGAGACCCCCTAATCCAGGACTCCCTCAGTAGCCCCTGAACCAGGCTTCAATGACGATGAGTCCGGCGCGCAGTATTGTCTTCGGCATTGCAAGGCGGGTTCCTCCTCCGAATACACCATGGAAGAATTTGAATACAAGGATAGTGTCCGACGCTGCAAAATAAGTTCCAGATACCACCGTAGAGAGAATAATATTTCCACAAATCTAATCTGCTGACACGTTTTGGCAACATGACATTATGCCATGGCCCGGTGATTATTCGAACCGTTTCCTTTAACTAGCCCCGCACATAACGCGAGGTAGTTTCTTGACACGTCTTGTCAAAGCAGAGATTGTGTCCCCATTATTACGGGATTCTCATCAATACGGGCATGGGTAACCCAACCGCGCCATCGATTACGGTGCTTGGGGGATAAGCGAGTTTTACCGAGCTAGTGGGGGCACATAGTTTCATCCGCCCTTATAAAGGGACAAGGTTTAACCTGTTTCTACCCACGCCTTCTTCCTCCTTGCTCATCCATTCTTGCACACTCGAGCTCCAACGCCCAAGTCTACATCCTTCCCCTCAACCTTCTCCAATCATGTCCGGAGCGAGAGGCATGTGGATGGCGTTCTCCGTCATGGAGGGACACATCAAAAAGCTGCGCGGGGCCGGATACCTAGCCGCGAATATCGCGCATCGGCTACCCGCTGCAGGGCAGATCGTCCCTACCCCGGAACCTCACGAGAGTGTAGTTTTCCTCCACCACTTCCTCCACGGACTGGGGTTTCCCCTCCATCCATTCGTCCGTGGTCTCATGTTCTACTACGGGCTGGACTTCCATGATCTGGCCCCGAACTTCATCCTCAACATTTCGGCGTTCATCGTCGTGTGTGAGGCTTTCCTCCGCATCCAGCCCCACTTCGGCCTGTGGCTAAAGACCTTCAATATCAAGCCGAAGGTGGTGGGAGGCCAACAAGCAGAATGCGGCGGAGCCATGGTGGGCAAGATGCCCAATGTTATATGGCTTGAAGGCTCCTTCATGGAGACCATAAAGGGGTGGCAATCGGCGTGGTTCTACATCACCGAGCCGCGCAACACCAACTGGGTGGCGTCCCCCGAGTTTCGATCCAGAATCCCCATGCGGCTCACCTCCTGGAAACAGAAGGGCCTGTCCTGGGGTTCATTGGTGGAGCTGGACGGACTCCAGAAATGTATCCCGAATATGGCAGGCAAGAAGCTCAAGCTTATCAACATAGTCTAGGTCATGCTCATCCGCCGGATCCTCCCGTGTCAACAACGGGATTTCAATTTGTGGGAGTTCGACCCGGCCCAGCACCAGACTCTGAGCGAGCTCTTCGACACGACGCACAAGGACATCTGGTGGGTGCTGTTCAAGGGTGCCGAGGTCCCTCCCTCTCTCACCGAGGACCGTGGGCTAAGCGCGAAGCGCCTAGCGCATTCGGTGAGTTCTACACATCTGGTAGGATATTTATTTCCCCTAGCTTAACCATGTGTGGGGTCTGAGCTCCATGCCTTTGAAAAGACTGGGTGGAGACGTCGGGGCAGATTAACTGTCTGGCCCCTCTGCCCGAAGACACTAGGGACGCTCTCCTGACGGAGATGCTGACTCCAGCTCCTTACAAGGTGTCGGAGAAGACCAAGAAGGCGAAGGGAACCCGAAAGAGTTCCCAACGCCAGGTGTTATCGGACTCATTGTCCGATAACTCCGCGATGAACTCCTTCCTTGAAGACGAGGAGGAAGATGAAGATGCTCCCCCTCCAGTCGGGGGAGACAAGAAAAGGAAGGCCGCCCCAACCGGGGGGCCGAAGGGTCCAAGAAGGGAAGGACTCTCCTTCCGGACTACTCCACCACCGCCGCCGAAGGCGAAGACGAGTGGCTGCTCAGGGCCAAGCCCCTGGTGAAGTCATAAGTATTCGGATGCCAGAGTAACTCATAGCATACCTTTTTCGCACTACTTCTCCTAACGCCGAATTATGATTATGCAGACCGCCACGAGCCCGTATCAACGCATCGTCAGACGACTCCCTAGGCTCGTCGGATATGGATAGCGATCCACTTCCGACCGCCACCTCCCCTTGCCCTACGGACAACGCTGAGGTATTGTCTCAAGAGGCACTGGGTCGAGGGGAGACAATCCCGGAGGCGCCTTGAGGCGATCTTCCGGATTCTGGGAGCAGAGGGAGCAAGGCTTCCGAGGGCTCCGTCGGCCCTCAGCCGAACACCGCGTCGGAACATCCAGTGGTTCCGGACTCAGGCAGGCGGCGTCCTTCCAAAAGGGGCAAGACGCCTGTGCCGGTGACCTCTTTCCATCCAAAGGCACTGGACAGTCTGCTGGGAGCGCTTCGCAGTGCTTCCATCAACGACTATTCTGAGTGCGGTGATCCAGAAGGTTCAGTCCGCCAAGAGCGGACTGACTGAAGCTTGTGCCAGCCTTCTAAAAGGCTTTGAGGTAAGAATTTGAAATATAGGAAAAATATTACCGCATAGACAGTAGCCCCTGATGCTCTATTCGGTGTTCACAAAGAAAAGCCGAACAGAGGATCAAACAATATCGCAGGAGTCTAATATAAGTATGTCTATATGCGTATGCAGGCTTCACTGCTGGCCTCTGCCGCACTGACTGCGGAGGTCGCCGCACTGAAGTAGGACCTCGAAGGGTCCAAGGAAGAGCTTGGCCTTGCCAAGAGGCAGCTCGAGGAGAACAAAGGTAAGTAGTACCTAGTCTATGGATATATATAAAAAGAATGCGATTGCAAAATGACAGGATCATTGTAAATTTGCCAGGGGCCACGACTGAGGTGACAACCATGAAGCAAGTGCTATCCGAGGCCGAAAACAAAGCGGCCAAGGAGCACACTGACTAGGAAAGGCATGAGGCACAGGTGGGCGAGGTGCAGCAAGAGCTCCACGCTCTCGTGACGAAGCACGAGGCGTTGGAGGTTGACTTGAAGACGCGAGAGTCCGAGCTTTCCACGGCCCTTGAGAGCGCAAATAGTGCCAAGGACGAAGCCCAAAAGGCCCTCCAGGAGATTGATGCGATGAAGAAGATAGCGGCGGGTAAGGCATTCTATATGCAAAGCAAGCATGTGAAAGTGAATTACTTGTTACTTACTCGAATCCAGAGCTCTCCAGGAGCATTCACAGATTTACCCCGCAGCGTGTCGGATGCCGCACAGTTTTACCAGGCCGATGAGGGAAGCTCAACGGAGAAGCTGTTCTGGTCACAGTATATTGGGACCGAACACCCGATGCCTCTGAGCGACCAGCTGAAGCAACTGGTCGAGCTGCACAAGGCGGCCGAACAGGCCATGAAGGGCTTTATAGTCCGGATGTGGCCTGGCGACGCCCTTCCCAACAGCTACTTCGGCCTGGTGAGGCGGCTTGTGGATGCCTGCTCACAGCTGGAAGTCATCAAGCGGTCCGTCTGCGTCGAAGGTGCACGCCGGGCTTTCGCCCGTGTGAAGGTGCAATGGGCCAAGATGGACGCTGTGAAGCTGGTGAAGGAAGGGCCGCCGCAGGGCAAGGAGCATCGCCACCCCGAGATGTACTATGAGGGTGTCCTGAAGGGTGCCCGTCTCATAGCGGATGAGTGTGCAAAAGATGTAATATTTGAATGAACTTGCTCGTGTAATCCTGTATTATGAAAACTTGTTCATATGCGCTATGCAACGCTTGTCTGAATCTAAAATATTACCTTCTGTTCGGGTGTTTATCAAATCTAAGAGATGGCTAGTCGTCGGCTTCTGCCCCCATGCAACGAGTGCTGGGGTGTTCGGGATAAACCTGAGCACTCTTGTTCCCATTGTTGGGTCCTTCGAGGGAGGTGCTCAGCACAACGAACAAGGCAATCGGACCATAATGCGTTATCACTCTCACTTAGCCATAGAATTCTATAATTTTAAATTTCGGCGAAGCCCCTAGTATTCGGAAGGCCGAATTCGGGGCGCGATACACACCGTAAGCCGGACAGGGCCGACTCCTCGCTCTAAGCAGCATAAGTCTTTAGGGACTTGAAACCTCTCGAACAGCGACCAGTCTCTCGCCTTATCATGACAGTCCGTTTTAGCTTTCTCTACTGAGGTGCTTAGCCCAGCAGAACTGGGGCACAATCACAGTAGTTCTCCCAGTGCTACCTTAGCCGATAGAGCGGAACTTAAGGTACCAAAACATGGGAGCCGGGCAAACCCAACTATTGACCCAAGACATGATTCGGAGCTGATGCATATAATGCTATAAGTTCGGGGTGCCGCACTGTCGAAAGTGTTCGGACTTCTCACGTCATATTATGGGGTATGCTTAAGCCCCTAGCGTATTGGCCGTACCAGAGTGTACGGGTGCTAGATGTCATGAATGAACATATATGTATAGAAAGGAAGAATGCAATAATAGTCATAATGCTATGCATTGTTTTATTTAAAAGGGGGCGTCAAAGCAGAATTATACAAGTAGAGTGATAAGCAAAAAGTAGGACTGTTTGACATGTCCCTTCCAAGGGCAAGCTGAGGAATAGTATTAAAGCAAATATTTCACTCGTTATCGTAATCCACCTGGGAGTTTCGTGGTGTGATGTAGCTTTCTGCCTCCTTGGTTGTTGCATCATGTGTTCGACAATCATGCTGCCGGACAGGGTTTCCAGAGATTAAAGTCCCGAAAGAGAAAAAATAACAAAGCGGGAAGCCCCTAGTGCGGTTTAAGACGCGTCTTGGGGCGTGTCGTAGTTGCGCGCCCTTCCCTGCCTGTGCCCATGGTATTTTTAATGCATAATTATGTACGGGTGGCACAGATTTCGCATTTTGGCTGGGACCGGGGTGGGGGCCACATTGCTATGTGAGCTCGGAATGTGCCTGGCGGTCCAGTTTCCGATTACTCCGGGCGCGCTTGAAATTGTCCAGGTCCTTAATCGCCGAACTAGTGGATTGCCTTAAGAGGCTGCTTTGTGCTTCTGCTGCGAGGGCCGCAGCGTGCTCCTCCGTGCGGAGAGAGCGCTTTGTGTTTCCATTGACTGTGATGACCCCCGAGGTCCTGGCATCTTGAGCTTGAGATATGCATAATGTTGTATCACATTGACTCTTGCGAATGCGGTTCGCCCGAGCAGTGCATGCTAGCCACTGCGGAACGGGACTATGTCGAAGATTAACTCTTCACTTCGGAAGTTATCCGGGGATCCGAAGACCACTTCCAGTGTGACTAAGCCTATGCAATGGGTCTCTACACCTGGTATGACGCCTTTAAAGGTCATTTTTGTGGGTTTGATCCTTGAGGGGTCGATACCCATTTTCGCTCTGTGTCCTGATAAAGCAGGTTCAAGCTGCTGCCACCATCCATAAGGACTCTAGTGAGGTGAAATCCGTCAATGATTTGGTCTAGGACCAGTGCGGCGAATCCGCCATGATGGATACTAGTGGGGTGGTCCCTGTGATTGAAGGTGATCGAACAGGAAGACCATGGGTTGAATTTTGGGGCGACTGGCTCTAACGCATATACGTCCCTGAGCACACGCTTCCGCTTCCTCTTGGGGATGTGGGTTGCGTATATCATGTTCACCGTCCGTACTTGTGGGGGGAACCTCTTCTGTCCTCCGGTGTTCGGCTACCGGGGCTCCTCCTCGTCATCGCTATGTGACCCCTTATCTTTGTTTTTGGCATTTAACTTGTCGGCCTGCTGGAACACCCAACAACCCCTGTTAGTGTGGTTGGCTGGCTTGTCGGGGGTGCCGTGTATTTGACTCGAGCGATCGAGTATACGTTCCAAACTGGACGGGCCCAGAGTGCTTCTTTTGAATGGCTTTTTCCGCTGACCGGGTTTAGAGCCCTTGAATCCGGCTTTGACTGTCGTATCCTCGGTATTTTTCGCTGTTAATGCAGCGCTTATGCTTGTTGCGACGTGATCTGCCATTGTCGTCCTTGGTATCCAAAGTACCATGGTTTTTTGATATGTTATTGCTGCGAGCCAGCCAGCTGTCTTCTCCCGCACAAAAGCGGGTCATGAGTGTCGTGAGGGCTGCCATAGATTTCGGCTTTCCCTGACCAAGGTGCCGGGCTAGCCACTCGTCGCGGATGTTGTGCTTGAAAGCTGCTAGGGCCTCTGCATCCGGACAGTCGGCAATTTGATTTTTCTTTGTTAGGAACCATGTCCAGAATTGCCTGGCCGATTCCTCTGGCTGCTGAATTATGTGGCTCAAGTCATCGGCATCTGGTGGTCGCACATAAGTGCCCTGAAAGTTGTCGAGGAATGCGGCTTCCAGATCTTCCCAACAGCCATTGGACTCTGCTGGCAAGCTATTGAGCCAATGCCGCGCTGGTCCTTTGAGTTTTAGTGGGAGGTATTTGATGGCGTGTAGGTCATCACCGTGGGCCACGTGGATGTGCAGGAGGAAATCCTCGATCCATACCGCAGGATCTGTTGTGCCGCCATATGATTCTATATTTACGGGTTTGAAACCCTCTGGGATTTGATGATCCATTACTTCGTCTGTGAAGCATAAGGGGTGTGCGGCGCCTCTGTACTGGGCTATATCGCGATGCAGCTTGAATGAGTCTTGCCCGCTGTGTTCGGCCCGGCGGGACTTACTTTTACTATATCCGGCATGACAATTATCGTCTCGCATAGTGGCGCGCCCTCGTGATCCATAGATCGATCTTGCACGTTTTTCTTTGTCCTCCAGTACGTCTCACAGGTCTGGCGTATTTCCCCATGCCTTTTTATTTCAATGGCATCGGGGTGCGGGCTGAGCTTTTGGCTGGAATGTTTCTCTGTCGCGGCCACGAGGTGGCCGATCAGCCACGTCGTACGTCGGGGATGTAGGTTTCGGTGCTTCCTCCTCCAGTCGGGGTAGCAACCTGCACTTTGGGTAACTCCTGGAGGGGCGTTCGAGTTTATATTCCTCGGCGGCCAGGACTTCAGTCCATCTGTCGGCTAGCAAATCTTGATCAGCTTGAAGCTGCTGCTGCTTTTTCTTAAGGCTATTTGCCGTGGCTATAAGCCGGCGCTTGAAGCGCTCTTGTTCGACGGGATCCTCTGGCACGACGAATTCGTCATCGTCGAGGCTTGCCTCGTCTTCGGAGGGAGGCATGTAATTATCATCCTCCGCCTCTACATCTGCCGCTCTCTCAGGAGGGCTGGCTCCTCCATCCTCCTGCTCTAAATCTTGTTGGAGGGGATTGTTGTTGTCTTCGGCACTGTCCGGAGTGCTATTATCTCCGGTGCCGGTATCACCACTTTTGCCTTGGCGGGACTTAGAGCGGCGCCACTGACGCCGGCGCTTGGGTTGCTTCTTGGAGGGGTCATCCTCCATTGTCTCATCGCCATTGCCTTCTTTGGGTGTGTCCACCATGTATATATCGTAGGATGAGGTGGCTGTCCAGTCCCTATGGGCAGTGCTTCCTCTTCGACTCCCGCATCGTCGTCCATACCGTCGATGTCTTCGGAGTCGAAGTCGAGCATGTCGGTTAAGTCATCGACAGTGGCTACTAAGTGGGTGGTGGGTGGGCGGCGAATTTCTTCGTCATCCGCATCCCAATCCTGCCGGACGTAGTTCGGCCAGGCCTCTCCTGACAAGGAGAGAGACCTTAATGAGTTCAGTATGTCACCAAAGGGCGAGTGCTGAAAAATATCCACGGAGGTAAACTCCATGATCGGCGCCCAATCGGATTCGACATGAACGGGCGCAGGCGATTTGGAGTCCGTGGCCGGAGAAGGATCCGGCAGTTTGGCAACACGACTCTTGTGAAGGGTAAGGTCGATATTCGGCTCGATCGCCGCTGAGGATACGGCCTCCGTGACGGGGTCCATCCACCCGTCCATGGATGGCGCAACTGGCTCCAAATTGAGGCTCGGAGCGGCTGCCGGTGCGATCTCCTGAATACGGTCCGATGGTAGAGCTAAATCGTACTCATCGTGACCGCGCGGCGCACAAGGCAGGGGCTCGAATCTGTCGAAGATCAAGTCTCCGCGGATATCGGCCATGTAGTTTAAGCTTCCAAACCTGACCTGGTGGCCAGGGGCGTAACTTTCGATCTGGTCCAGATGGCCAAGCGAGTTGGCCCGCAGTGCGAAGCCACCGAACACAAAGATCTGTCCGGGGAGAAAAGTCTCACCCTGGGCTGCATCGCTATCGATGATTGTAGGAGCCATCAAGCCCAACGGCGACGACACAGAGGAACTCTCAATGAAAGCACCAATGTCGGTGTCAAAACCGGCGGATCTCGGGTAGGGGGTCCCGAACTGTGCGTCTAAGGCGGATGGTAACAGGAGGCAGGGGACACGATGTTTTACCCAGGTTCGGGCCCTCTTGATGGAGGTAGAACCCTACGTCCTGCTTGATTTATTCTTAATGATATGAGTATTACAAGAGTTGATCTACCACGAGATCGGAGAGGCTAAACCCTAGAAGCTAGCCTATGGTATGATTGTATGTTGTCCTACGGACTAAAACCCTTCGGTTTATATAGACACCGGAGGGGGCTAGGGTTACACAAGGTCGGTTACAAAGGAGGAGATATACATATCCGTATTGCCTAGCTTGCCTTCCCGCCAAGTAGAGTCCCATCCGGACACGAGACGAAGTCTTCAATCTTGTATCTTCATAGTTCAACAGTCCGGCCAAAGGATATAGTCCGGCTGTCCGGAGACCCCCTAATCCAGGACTCCCTCAGACACCCAAAAAGAATTGAACGAGATTCACAAAGAGCCAACAATAGTCCACCTAGTTCTTCTAAAGAGAAAAAGAAGAATGATAGGACTTTGCATGCTCCTACTGAACCTGAAATAGAGAAACCTCCTGACAAAGATAATGAATTTTCTATCTCTGATGTTGAAACTCAGTCTGGTACTGAACACTCACCTAGTGATAACGAAAAAGATAATGATGATGTTCATGAAGACTCTCAACCAAATAATAAGGAACCAGACTATGATGTTGAGATAGAACCACCTGTTGATCTTGATAACCCACAACCTAAGAATAAAATGTATGATAAAAGAGACTTCATTGCTAGAAAACACGGCAAAGAAAGAGAACCGTGGGTTCAAAAACCTATGCCTTTTCCACCTAAGTCAACTAAAAAGAATGACGATGAAGAATTTGAACACTTTGCTGAAATGATGAGGCCAGTCTTTTTGCGTAGTCGCTTGACTGATATCTTGAAAATGCCTCCTTAAGCAAAGTATATGAAAAGCATCATCACAAATAAGAGAAAAATACCGGAAGCTGAAATCTCCACTATGCTTGCTAATTATACTTTTAAAGATGGAGTGCCTAAAAACTTGGAGATCCGGGAATACCAACTATACCTTGCTCCATCAAAAAGAATTATGTGAAAACTGCTTTGTGTGATCTAGGAGCTGGTGTTAGTGTTATGCCTTTCTCTTTATATAAAAGACTTGATTTGAATAAACGCACACCTACTAAAATATCTTTGCAAATGGCTGACAAATCAACTGCCATACCTATCGGTATCGGTGAGGATGTGCCCATTATTGTTGCTAATGTTACTATTTTGACTGACTTTGTTATACTTGAGATGCCCGAGGACGACAACATGTCGATTATCCTTGGTAGACCCTTCTTGAATACTGCAGGGGCTGTTATTGATTGCAATAAAAGAAGTTCACTTTTCATATCAATGGTAATGAGCATACGGTGCACTTTCTGAAGAAACAATTCCAAGTGAATGGTATTAATGATATTAAAAAAATCTCCGACAATCACTATTGGAAGTTTTCGAATACCTCTACCTACTGTCAAAAAGAAATATGAAATGCTTATTGTTGGGGACATTCATATCCCATTGAGGTAACTTAGTGCTACCTCTTGAGCACTCCGTTGGATTTCCTTGAAGAGGAAAGGATGATGCAGCAAAGTAGCGTAAGTATTTCCCTCAGTATTTGAGAACCAAGGTATCAATCCATTAGGAGGCTACGCGCGAGTCCCTCATACCTGCACAAAACAAATAACTCCTCGCAACCAACGCGATAAGGGGTTGTCAATCCCTTCACGGTCACTTACGAGAGTGAGATCTGATAGATATGATAGGATAATAGTTTTGGTATTTTTTGATAAAGATGCAAAGTAAAATAAAAGCAAATTAAAAAAGCAAAGGGAAATAACTAAGTATTGGAAGATTAATATGATGAAGATAGACCCGGGGGCCATAGGTTTCACTAATGGCCTCTCTCAAGAGCATAAGTATTTTACGGTGGGTGAATGAGTTACTGTTGAGCAATTGACAGAACTGAGCATAGTTATGAGAATATCTAGGTATGATCATGTATATAGGCATCACGTCCGAGACAAGTAGACAGACTCCTGCCTGCATCTACTACTATTACTCCACTCATCGACCGCTATCCAGCATGCATCTAGAGTATTAAGTTCATGAAAACAGAGTGACGCCTTAGCAAGATGACATGATGTAGAGGGATAAATTCATGCAATATGATAAAAAAGCCATCTTTTTATCCTCGATGGCAACAATACAATACGTGTCTTGCTGCCCCTACTGTCACTGGGAAAGGACAAAGCAAGATTGAACCCAAAGCTAAGCACTTCTCCCATTGCAAGAAAGATTAATCTAGTAGGCCAAACCAAACTGATAATTCGAAGAGACTTGCAAAGATAACCAATCATACATAAAAGAATTCAGAGAAGATTCAAATATTGTTCATAGATAATCTTGATCATAAACCCACAATTCATCGGTCTCAACAAACACACCGCAAATAAGAAGATTACATCGAATAGATCTCCACAAGAGAGGGGGAGAACATTGTATTGAGATCCAAAAAGAGAGAAGAAGCCATCTAGCTAATAACTATGGACCCGAAGGTCTGAGGTAAACTACTGACACTTAATGGGAGAGGCTATGGTGTTGATGTACAAGCCCGATGGATGCCCCCTTCGGCGGAGCTCCGGAGCAAGCCCCAAGATGGGATCTCATGGATACAGAAGGTTGTGGTGGTGGAATTAGGTTTTTGGCTCCCTTTCTGATCGTTTCGGGGTACGTAGGTATATATAGGAGGAAGGAGTACGTCGGTGGAGCAACAGGGGGCCCACAAGGGTGGAGGGGCGCCTGGGGGGGGAGGCGCGCCCCCCTACCTCGTGGATTCCTCCTTTATTTCTTGACATAGGGTCCAAGTCTCCTGTATCATGTTCATTCCGAAAATCACGTTCCCGAAGGTTTCATTCCGTTTGGACTCCATTTGATATTCCTTTTCTGCGAAACTCTGAAATAGGCAAAAAACAGCAATTCTGGGCTGGGCCTCCGGTTAATAGGTTAGTCCCAAAAATAATATAAAAGTGGATAATAAAGCCCAATAATGTCCAAAACAGTAGATAATATAGCATGGAGTAATCAAAAATTATAGATACTTTGGAGACGTATCAAGCATCGCCAAGCTTAATCCCTACTCGTCCTCGAGTAGGTAAATGATAAAAAAGATAATTTTGATGCGAAGTGCTACTTGGCATAATTTTAATGTAATTCTTCTTAATTGTGGTATGAATATTCAGATCCAAAAGATTCAAGATAAAAGTTCATATTGACATAAAAATAATAATACTTCAAGCATACTAACTAAGCAATTATGTCATCTCAAAATAACATGGCCAAAGAAAGTTCATCCCTACAAAATCATATAGTTTAGTCATGCTCCATTTTCGTCACACAAGAATGCTCTCATCATGCACAACCCTGATGACAAGCCAAGCAATTGTTTCATACTTTAGTAATCTCAAACCTATAAACTTTCACGCAATATATGAGCGCGAGCCATGGACATAGCACTATGGGTGGAATAGAATATGATGATGGGGGTTATGTGGAGAAGACAAAAAGGATAAATTCTCACATCAACGAGGCTAATCAATGGGCTATGGAGATGCCCATCGATTGATGTTAATGCAAGGAGTAGGGGTTGCCATGCAACAGATGCACTAGAGCTATAAATGTATGAAAGTTAAACAAAAGAAACTAAGTGGGTGTGCATCCAACTTGCTTGCTCACGAAGACCTAGGGCACTTGAGGAGGCCCATTGTTGGAATATACAAGCCAAGTTCTATAATGAAAAATTCCCATTAGTATATGAAAGTGACAAAACAAAAGACTCTCTATCATGAAGATTATGGTGCTACTTTGAAGCACAAGTGTGGCAAAGCATAGTAGCATTGTCCCTTCTCTATTTTTTTAATTCCTCACTTGGGACAATGCTCTAGAAAATGATGATCATCACACTTCTATTTATTTACAACTCAATGATTACAACTCGATGCTAGAACAAAAGATGACTCTATATGAATGCCTCCGGCGGTGTACCGGGATATGCAATGAACCAAGAGTGACATGTATGAAAGAATTATGAACGGTGGATTTTCCACAAATACTATGTCAACTACATGATCATGCTAAGCAATATGACAATGATGAATGTGTCATGATAAACGGAATGGTGGAAAGTTGCATGGAAATATATCTCGGAATGGCTATGGAAATTCCATAATAGGTAGGTATGGTGTCTGTTTTGAGGAAGATATAAGGAGGTTTATGTGTGAAAGAGCGTATCATATCACGGGGTTTGGATGCACCGGCGAAGTTTGCACCAACTCTCAATGTGAGAAAGGGCAATGCACGGTACCGAAGAGGCTAGCAATGATGGAAGGGTGAGAGTGCGTGTAATCCATGGACTCAACATTAGTCATAAAGAACTTAGATACTTATTGCAAAAATCTACAAGTCATCAAAAACCAAGCACTACGCGCATTCTCCTAGGGGGATAGATTGGTAGGAAAAGACCATCGCTCATCCCCGACCGCCACTCATAAGGAGGACAATCAAAGAACACCTCATGTTTCAAATTTGTTACATAACGTTTACCATACGTGCATGCTACGGGACTTGCAAACTTCAACACAAGCATTTCTCAAATTCACAAATACTCAACTAGCACGACTTTGATATTATTACCTCCATATCTCAAAACAATCATCAAGCATCAAACTTCTCTTAGTATTCAAAACACTCATAAGAATTTTTTTACTAATCTTGAATACCTAGCATATTAGGATTATTTAAGAAAATTAACATGCTATTTAAGACTCTCAAAATAATCTAAGTGAAGCATGAGAGATCAATAGTTTCTATAAAACAAATCCACCATCGTGCTCTAAAAGATATAAGTGAAGTACTAGAGCAAAACTATATAACTCAAAAGATATAAATGAAGCACATAGAGTATTCTAACAACTTCCAAGTCATGTATGGCTCTCTCAAAAGGTGTGTACAGCAAGGATGAGTGTGGTAAACTAAAAAGCAAAGACTCAAATCATAGAAGACGCTCCAAGCAAAACACATATCATGTGGTAAATAAAAATATAGCTCCAAGTAAAGTTACCGATGGAAGTAGACGAAAGAGGGGATGCCTTCCGGGGCATCCCCAAGCTTTGGCTTTTAGGTGTCCTTAGATTATCTTGGGGGTACCATGGTCATCCTCAAGCTTAGGATCTTGCCACTCCTTGTTCCATAATCCATCAAATCTTTACCCAAAACTTGAAAACTTCACAACACAAAACTTAAAGTTGAAAATCTCGTGAGCTCCGTTAGCGAAAGAAAACAAAAGACCACTTCAAGGTACTGTAATGAACTCATTATTTATTTATATTGGTGTTAAACCTACTGTATTCCAACTTCTCTATGGTTTATAAACTATTTTACTAGCCATAGGTTCATCAAAATAAGCAAACAACACATGAAAAACAGAATCTGTCAGAAACAGAACAGTCTGTAGTAATCTTTAACTAGCGCAAGATATGGAACCACAAAAATTCTAAAATAAATTGCTGGAAGTGAGGAATTTATCTATTAATCATCTGCAAAAAGAATTAACTAAATAGGTCTTCCCAAATAAAAATGGCAGCAGTTCTCGTGAGTGCTAAAGTTTCTGTTTTTTACAGCAAGATATCAAGACTTTCCCCATGTCTTCCCAACGGTTCTACTTGACACAAACACTAATTAAACACAAAAAGCACAACCAAAACAGAGGCTAGGTAAATTATTTATTACTAAACAGGAGCAAAAAGCAAGGAATAAAAATAAAATTGGGTTGCCTCGCAACAAGCGCTATCGTTTAACGCCCCTAGCTAGGCATAAAAAACAAGGATAGATCTAGGTATTGCCATCTTTGGTTTTCAACTTTTTAGTGGAATCAAGCTCGAATCCGGGAGGTTCTTTATGTTTCCCTTCATATTCTGAAATTTTTAGATCTAAAGAATCCAACCGCTTATTGCAAATAGTAATCAACATATTCATGCGGTGAATATTTCCGCTAACATTCTTAAGAGGTTCAAGAGACTTCTATAAAATCTTAGTAACTTCACAATTTTTTTCAAAAACTTGTGTCTCTCTCTGGGTAGGACGAGGCCCCTTCTGTTGAGGTAGTGTTCCCACTATAACTTCTATAATTTCAAGCGCAATATGGGGATCAATTTCAATAAAATTGCCTTTGGAAACGCAATCCAAGAGTTGTCTATGAGACATATTTAATCCAACATAAAAATTGCGAAGCAAAATTCTCAGGTTCACTTCAAAGGTACAATTACGATAAGACTCCATTATCCTCAATCAGGCATCTTTTAAGTTTTCTCCTTGTCTTTGTTTGAAGTGAAAGACTTTAAACTCAGGGGACAACGGAGTGGATAAGGGACTAGCCATAGCCACAAGCAAGCAATCCAACACACGAGCAAACAAGAAACGGGCAAAAAGAGGCAAATAGAGAAAGAGAGGGAGGATAGAAAGAGAGAGGGCGAATAAAACGGCAAGGGTGAAGTGGGGAGAGGAAAACGAGAGGCAAATGTCAAATAATGTAATGCGGGAGATAAGGGTTGTGATGGGTACTTGGTATGTTGACTTTTGAGTAGACTCCCCGACAACGGCGCCAGGAATGGCTCATTGTCGGGAGTCAAATCTTGACTTGCACGAACCTCCCTGGCAATAGCGCTAGAAATCTTCTTGCTACCTCTTGAGCACTGCGTTGGATTTCCATGAAGAGGAAAGGATGATGCAGCAAAGTAGCGTAAGTATTTCCCTCAGTTTTTGAGAACCAAGGTATCAATCCAGTAGGAGGCTACGCGCGAGTCCCTCATACCTGCACAAAACAAATAACTCCTCGCAACCAACGCGATAAGGGGTTGTCAATCCCTTCACGATCACTTACGAGAGTGAGATCTGATAGATATGATAGGATAATATTTTTGGTATTTTTGTGATAAAGATGCAAAGTAAAATAAAAGCAAAGTAAAAAAGCAAAGGAAATAACTAAGTATTGGAAGATTAATATGATGAAGATAGACCCGGGGGCCATAGGTTTCACTGGTGGCTTCTCTCAAGAGCATAAGTATTTTACGGTGGGTGAATGAATTACTGTTGAGCAATTGACAGAATTGAGCATAGTTATGAGAATATCTAGGTATGATCATGTATATAGGCATCACGTCTGAGGCAAGTATACCGACTCCTGCCTGCATCTACTACTATTACTCCACTCATCGACCGCTATCCAACATGCATCTAGAGTATTAAGTTCATGAAAACAGAGTAACGCCTTAAGCAAGATGACATGATGTAGAGGGATAAATTTATGCAATATGATAAAAAACCATCTTGTTATCCTCGATGGCAACAATGCAATACGTGCCTTGTTTCCCCTACTGTCACTGGGAAAGGACAACGCAAGATTGAACCCAAAGCTAAGCACTTCTCCCATTGCAAGGAAGATCAATCTAGTAGGCCAAACCAAACTGATAATTCGAAGAGACTTTCAAAGATAACCAATCATACATAAAAGAATTCAGAGAAGATTCAAATATTGTTCATAGATAATCTTGATCATAACCCCACAATTCATCGGTCTCAACAAACACACCGCAAAAAAGAAGATTACATCGAATAGATCTCCACAAGAGAGGGGGAGAACATTGTATTGAGATCCAAAAAGAGAGAAGAAGCCATCTAGATAATAACTATGGACCCGAAGGTCTGAGGTAAACTACTCACACTTCATCGGAGAGGCTATGGTGTTGATGTAGAAGCCCTCCATGATGGATGCCCCCTCCGGCGGAGCTCCGGAACAGGCCCCAAGATGGATCTCGTGGATACAGAAGGTTGTGGCGGTGGAATTAGGTTTTTGGCTGCCTTTCTGATCGTTTGGGGGTACGTAGGTATATATAGGAGGAAGGAGTACGTCGGTGGAGCAACAAGGGGCCCACGAGGGTGGAGGGCGCGCCTGGGGGGGGGGGGGGGTAGGCGCGCCCCCTACCTCGTGGCTTCCTCCTTTACTTCTTGACATAGGTTCCAAGTCTCTTGGATCATGTTCGTTCTGAAAATCACGTTCCCCAAGGTTTCATTCCGTTTGGACTCCATTTGATATTCCTTTTCTGCGAAACTCTGAAATAGGCAAAAAACAACAATTCTGGGCTGGGCCTCCAGTTAATAGGTGAGTCCCAAAAATAATATAAAAGTGGATAATAAAGCCCAATAATGTCCAAAACAGTAGATAATATAGCATGGAGGAATCAAAAGTTATAGATACATTGGAGACGTATCACTTAGTGATTTACGAAAGTTCTTCGGTTTCATGCTAATCAAAAGTGGTTGTTAATAAGACTTGATCAACCTTATTAATGGATCATTTTTGAACGGTATGAAGTTGATGAATTTAAAATTTGTGCGCGGACATGATGAACTTGTTTGGAAGGAGTTCCTTGAGGAGGCGATCCTCGGGGGCATCCTCTAGTGACAGCTCCGCTCGCCGGTCATATGTTGAACTAAGTGAAAGTTCCACTCGAGATGCTGCCACCAAAACATGCTTATGGCCTTGCGATGAGTATATGATACGTGTGGGCATTAAAGAATAATTTGAGAAATATGTTCACAATACCGGTCTTGGTCCCTACCTTTCAGATAAGTGTGAACAATGCCACCTTCTCACTGAGTCATTTGTCAAAGGATTTAAATTATTTCCCCGTGAGTCTAGGGTGTCGTTTATGCTTTATGATAACCCATTTACCATATCACTAGAGAAATTTTCTTACCACTGCAAACTCCCGTATTGGGGCTTGCTTGACGAACCGTCAAAGGCTGAGTACCAAACATTCTTGACTAGTCTTTGTTACGGTGAAAACAGAGGAGAGACACAAGGTAGAATAAAGAGCATTCATTTTCCCACAATTCAGTACTTTGCATTATTTAATGGGAAATGTATAGTAGGCAAGCAAGATTGTAGTACACTCTGTGCTCCATACTTGAGCCTCATCCACACCGCTCTCACCGGTGAAAGGAATTATAACATTGTAGCGATTGTTGCATGCAGACTTCAGCACAACGCTAATAGTGGATATTTCTATGGTGGAATATATGCTACGCGTTTAGCACGAGGGATGGGTGTTGCACCCTTGCCCTGTGATCCTATCCTACCCATGCAGTATTTTAGATTTTGCCAACCTAAAGGAACATAACATTCTCAAGGGAAAGGTTGACAACTTCACTTCTAATCTGTTGTTTAACCAAACATCTATTGTGCACACATATTTGCCTATGCCCGCTCTTTTTGATTATCACATCAAAGGAATATATTTTGTTCTTGAGAGCGAGGCCCGAGATCACAACACATTAGTGGAGGTAGCACAGCAAGCTGAGGCATCCACACCGAGAGCCTCCGTGAGCTACCACGCCAACTACTATCCAGATTACTGATCTACTACCAAGTTAGGCCAAAAACCTAAGGTTGGGGGAGTACGTGTTTCTCACCAACATTACATTCATGTTCACTTATTCATCTGGTCGGTGTTCACACTTTTTCATTGTATCATCCATGTTTAAATTTTATTTTTCTTCCTTTCTTCTTGTGTGTTTGAAAAACTTTAGAAAAACCAAAAAAAATTAGTTGTACTTAGTTTATTTTCCATGCATGCTTAGCTGTAGCATTAAAAAGAAACCCAAAAAGATTTCCTTGTTCTTATTTTGTTTGTTGGGAGCTTTCCCGTGTAAATAGTTTTTCTCATTTTTGCTTTCCCCTTTTATTTGCTTGTTCAAGAAAACCAAAAATTCCAAAAATATTTTGGTGTGTTTCTCTGAATTTCTTTTCTTTTATTCGAGTTGTACTGAGGAGAAGACCACGATGAAAATGTTGAGTGGCTCTCATATGAATAATTGTTGAACTAATAAAGGGCCTTTTACTTTATCTTCTCCTGCTGAATAAAATGTTTGCAGATTCCAGCTTAGTCCATGGCACTCTTGCACTATTATTATTTTCACATCGTTCGGTCATGCAAGTGAAAGGCAATAATGATGATATTCGATAAACTAGCCGTGGCAGAGAGAAACTGGTATGAACTCGACTTGTTCTATTTGTGTAAATATGTTTAACCTAGTATCCATGATTCAGCCCATTATGATTAAACATGTTTGCAATGACAATTAGAGATTATAGTTTCTCATGCCATGCATAAGTAGCTGGGAGTGAATAATGATTTATCTTGGATATCAACATTGCGTTAAAATGATTGTGATGTAGTATGATGATATGGTATCCTCCTCTGAATGTTTGAGTGGCTTGACTTGGCACATGTTCATGCATGTAGTTGAATCAAAACCATCATAGCCTATGATATTTATGTTCATGGTGTTCATATCCTACTGATGCTAGTGTCCAATGTTACTTACACATAATGCATGTTCATGATCGTTATTGCTCTCTAGTTGGCCGCTTCTCGATCTAATTGCTAGCCTTCGCTTATACTAAGTGGGAATTCTGCTTGTACATCAAAAACCTTGAACCCAAAGTTATTCCAGATGAATCCACCATACCTACCTATATGCGGTATTACCTTGCCGTCCTAAGTAAATTTGCCCACCTCTAAAAAACTTCTAAAAAATATCCGTTTTGTGTGCCTAGATCATTCATGGAAAGACATGCAGTAGTCGGTATCTTCCATGCTAAGTGGGTTATTCTCAGGTTGAGTGTTTATTCACTCGCCATCGCACGAGAAAAGGGAGGTAATAGGGATGCCTAGTCCCAAACTGCAAAATACAAAAAGAGTTAATCGCTCAAATAATCAAACAAAAACTCCCAATGGAGTCAAAACCTTTACTTTTATCGCTTGGGAACCGCTACTAGCCTGTTTAGCATGGGAGATATTGATAACTAATAGTCATGAGGTAAATGAGAAGGGTGTATGTCTCAAAATATCATTTATCTCTGCATTAAAATTTTAAGCTCTGGCACCTCTACAAATCACTACTTCCCTCTGCGATGGGACAATCTATTTACTTCTATGTTGTGTCATCACCTTCTAAAACAAGCGCTAGAAACTGAGAGAGCACAGCTGTCATGACTTATGCATTGTTTGTAGTTAATGTTGGGTGCATCATGACTGGATCTTTTCTACCATGAATTACAATGTTTAGTCGCTGCTTGGACTTTGGAGGTGCTCTGCATTTATGTTTTGCGGTCTCAGAAAGGGCTAGCGAGATACCACTATTGTCATATTATATCATGGTTGTTTTAACAACGTGTAGCCGTTCGATATGTCTTATTATTGCTCGCTAGCTGATTATGTCATTGATATGAGTTAATATAATCTTTAAGAGTTATTGTTGGCATGGTTAGTTATAATGTTGGCTGGAAACCTCGGTGTTGTTTAAGCTTATTTATGCAAACAAGTGCAAAAGAGTTCGTAAAAGTTTTTATTTTTCACTTTCATTTTATCAACTGAATTGCTTGAGGATTAGCAAAGGTTTAAACTTGGGGGAGTTGATACATCTCCAACGTATCTACTTTTCCTAACGCTTTCCTCTTGTTTTGGACTCTAATTTGCATGATTTGAATGAAACTAACCCCGGACTGACGTTATTTTCAGCAGAACTACCACGGTCTTGTTTTTGTGCAGAAATAAAAGTTCTCGGAATGGAACGAAACTTTGCGAGGATTTTTATACAATAAACAAGAATTTCTGGAGCCAAGATCCACCGGAGAGGGGCACCTGGGTGGGCACAACCCACCAGGGCATGCCCCCCTCTCCCGGCGTGCCCAGATGGGTTGTCCCCACCTGGTGGCCCTGCAGACCATGAAACCAACGCTACAAAATCCTATTTTTCACTACAAAAAAGACACATCCGTGACATTTTGGGCCGAATGAAAAAAATTTCTGCCATACATATGACACTTCTATGACGATAATTGTGACAAAACCCAGTATCATCATAGATGTGGTGGGCTCCTACTTCTATGACAAAAAATCATGACAGAAAATGGGCTTTTCGTCTTGGGCGGGCTGGAGACGCAGCTGCATGACATTCTTTGGGCCGTCCATGACGGAAAAAAACGTGGTAGAAGCGAGGGGGAGGAAAATTTCGGGGAGTTCCCGGTTACAGTGGGAGGTCGGGGGCCGAGCGATGCGCGCTTCTCTCGTACACGTATGCACGTGTGTGCGATGCATTGGCTCTAACTAAACCCGAGCGAGGCATTGGGCTCTAACTGAACCCGAGCGATTGCACTGCAAGCTACGCGTTACTGAACCCGAGCGGTCGATCGATGGCTGTTAACTGAACCCGATCGAGCGATTCCTTCGCTACTGCTGCTAACTGAAGCCGGTCGATGCTGCCTCTGGATGAACAATGAGCGTTGCGCGGGGGGGGGGGGGGGGGGGGGGGGGGGGGTTGGATGAACAGTTCCCGGTGGGGGTGGATGAACAGGACCCCGTGGTGTTGCCTCTGGATGAACAGGACCCCGATCGATCGAGCCGGTTGGGGCTGGATGAACAGGACCCCGTGGAGAGCTGGATGAACAGGACCACCCCGTGAAGGGCAGGATGAACAGTAGAAGGTGGAGGACAGGATGAACAGTAGCCCGTGGAGGGGTGGTTGAACAGGAGCCCGTGGAGAGGGCTGGTTGAACAGTAGCCGGTGGAGTAGCGCGCAGTGGAGGCTGGATGAACAGGAGCCCGTGGATGAACAGTCGCAGGTGGAGGCTGGAGGAGGTCGACGATGGATGTACAGTAGCTTGTGGATGCTGGAGGGGGTCGACGGTGGAGATGAACAGTATCCCGTGGAGTCCCGTTTTGCGGTACGCCACACCCCTCCTGATGAACAGGACCCCTATTTCGACCGTAGCGCTCCAACACAAGTCCGTTTCCTCCGTTTTGCGATACGCCACACCCCTCCCGATGAACAGGACCCCCGTTTCGACCATAGGAGGTCCATTTCCTCTGTTTGCGGTACGCCAGACCCCTCCCGATCAATAGGATCCCGTTTCGAACGTGGCCGGTCGAACACAAGGCCGATTCCTCCGTTCTGTGGTACGCCAGGCCTTGTTTCAATCGTCTGTTCCATCCAAGCCCTCCCGATGAACACGGCACATTTCGTTGCCTCCCCATGAACACGACACATTCCATTGCCTCCCCATGAACATGACGACGATGCTGTTTCTCTGTTCTGACCCAGCCATGTACACGAGCCCTGGCCGTACGTATGCGCGAGTAAGCGTTTGAGACCCCGCCCGTATGTACACATACGTGGCCGTATTTTCTTTCTTGCACCCTGGCCGCTGTACGTACGTGTACATGCTACGTGCGCGCCTCTACTACGACACGTGCGCGCCTCTACATCCACCAATATCTATGTACGTACACGTTCGCGACCAGAATGACAACGCTACGTACGCTTCGACCAGGTGGGTCCCGACTGTGAGGCACTTCCTTGCGTGCGAAGATGTAGCTGGTGGGTCCTAGCAGTCAGGGGCAAACGTTTTTTTCATGAAATATGATGGCCCGTCCGGTGGGTCCCCGCTGTCAGGTGGAGGAATAATTATTTTGCACGTAATAAGGAGGCACTTCCTTGCTGCGGCCGTGGACCCAGCTGTCAGCCTCTCCACATACAGTCCACGTCCGATGGAAGTCGTTCCTTGACCACGTTGACCACGCCGCGCCGAGAGCACCAGGGCGATGGACGATGGGGAGGCCTAGGAAGGGGACAACGCGGAGCCGGGGAAGACGCGACACTGGATGCCCACGCGTAGAGGAGTACGAGGGTTCACTGGTTCGCTGCGGTGTGAGGCTGCCGTTGCCGCAGAATAAAAGGGGGTGTGGGTGAGTAGAGGGATGGCCTGGCCAGCGGTGGGAGTAGTAGGGGGCGGTGAGGCCTCCGCCGCATCGCAGGCGGCCACGGGAGGCAGGAGCATGAGGCACGACCGGCGCTGGTTTGGGCAGCTGGAGCAAGAAGACCAGAGGTTGAAGAAGCACTACGGTCATTGGATGGACATCGTACGGTCACTGGAGCTAGAATTGTGCATATTGACTAAGTTGACAAAGCCCTCCATCCCCGTCAACTTAGTAGGCCCACAAGTCAGCCTCCCACCAAGGTGGGTCCCAGCTAGCAGGGGGTATTCATTTTTTGTGCTTAATAAGAAGGCACTTCCGGTGGGTCCGAGCTGACAGCAGGGGGGACGTTTTTTTCGCGAAATACGGTGGCCCGTTGGGTGGGTCCCAGCAGTCAGGGGTAAATGTTTTTTTCGTGATATACTGGTGGGCGTCCGGTGGGTCCCTGCTGTCAGGTGGAGGAATAATTATTTTCTGCGTAATAAGGAGGCACTTCCTTGCGGCTGCCGTGGACCCAGCTGTCAGCCTCTCCACGTACAGTATTCTTCTGATGGAATTCAGTCGTTGACCACATTAACCACGGCGGTGGACGACGGCGAGGCCTAGGAAGGGGACGACGCGGAGCTAGGGAAGACATGGCAGTGGATGCCCACGCGGAGAGAAGTACGAGGGTTCACTGGTTCGGCTGCGCTGCCGTCGCCGCAGAATAACAGGGGGTGTGGGTGAGTGGAGTGGAGGGATGGTCTGGCTAGCGGTGGGAATAGTATGGGGCGGTGAGGCCTCCGCGGCAGCACAACCGGCCACGGGAGTCAGGAGCAGGCGGCACGACCGGCGCTGCTTTGGACGGCTGGAGCAAGAAGACCAGAGGTTGAAGAAGCACTACGGCTGTTGGATGGACATCATACGGTCAGTCGAGCTAGAATCGTGCATATTGACTAAGTTGACAAAGCCCTTCGTCCCCATCAACTTAGTAGGCCCACTATACTGGGTCCCAGCTAGTAGGGGGAGTATTCATTTTTTTTGTGCGTAATAAGGAGGTACTTCCTTGCGTGCCAAGATATAGCTGGTGGGTCCGAGCTGTCAGCGGCGGTAACGTTTTTTTCACGAAATACAGAGGCTGTTTCGGTGGGTCCCAGATGTCAGGTGGAGGAAATCATTATTTTGCGCGTAATAAGGAGGCATTTCCTTGCGTGCGGCCGTGGACCCAGCTGTTAGCCTCTCCATTTACAGTCCACTTCAGATGCATGTCCGTCGTTGACCATGCTGACCACGCCACGCCGAGAGCACCAGGGCGGTGGACGACGGCAAGGCCTAGGAAGGGAATGACACGGAGGCAGGGAAGACTCCGCCATTGTTTTTGTTTCCCACACGGAGGGGAGTACGACTGTATGAGGGTTTACTGGTTTGTCTGCCGTCGCCGGAGAATAACAGCAGGTGTGGGTGAGTAGAGGGATGGCTAGGCCAGTGATGGGACTATGGTGGGGCGGTGAGGCCTGCGCGACAGCACAGCCGGCCGTGGGGAGGAGGGAGCAGGCAGTCCCGCCAGCGCTTGTTTGAGCGGCTGGAGCAGGAAGAGCAGAGATTGAAGAAGCACGACGGCCGTTGGATGGACATCCAACAGTATACATGCCATCTGTGGAAAGCCTCAAATCTGTGGAAAACAGCATACAGCCCATCTGGCATTATTTCAAATAATTTACAGCCCATTTGCTAATTCTTACGGGTTTTTTGGAGCCCATATTCTTTATGTTAGCATTATAGCCCATATTGTGGCCACGGTTAAAAAATTATACGAAATTTTGCATATGTCGGTGCGGTCTAAACTGTTTTTAATCCCGATATTTCGAGTCACATTCAGACTGATTTAAAAAATAAATGTATATCAATATAAAATCCAATAAATTGTCCATGCATAAAAATCAATGCAATTTAAAATCTCAAAATGAAAAAAGATATTTGAAAATAATTGCTGGTTTGATGTGTTCTAAAAATGTACAGCCCATTTCTCATTACTGATAGGCCATTTTATCGGCCATCCCAATGAAGCTCTCCTCGTCTTGAAAGATTTGCAGCCCAACAGGCCTGATAAAGCGACTTACTTGACAAATCACAAAAGAACTGGGCTAGCCATTTTTAGAAAGAAAAAAACTACTGGGCTGGTATGTGGTAAATATAAAAGAAAAGGCTGTCTAGACAGGCCAGAGTGTCCCGCACAGCCCACTTGACACCCTACTTCTGTCTCAAAATGAAATTAGATAAATGCCACTCCAATTATGGCGATTCATAAAAATGCCACTGCAATTTCCAAACTTTGAAAAATGCCACTGCAATTTTTGCAAACTTTGAAAAACGCCACTGCAGTTTGCAAACTTTGAAAAAATGCCACTCCAGACTTCGAAAAATGCCACTAGAAATGGCATGAAATGGCGTTTTTCAAAGTTTGGAAATTGCAGTGGCATTTCTCGGATACACCAGATTTGGAGTGGCATTTATCAAATTAACCCAAAACAAAAATAACTGGGTGAGCTGCTGGGTCCCTGGTGTTAGCCGCTCGTCGTGCAATTCTCTCTTTTATTGACTACGTTGACAATGGCATGGGACCCAGATGTCAGAAATCCACTAGGAGGAGCCATTTTTTATTGGCTTGAAATAAGGAGGCACTTGCTTGCGTACTGCCATGACCTTGGCGGGTCCCTGCTGTCATCCTCTCCACGTACAGTACCAGTTAGTCGTGCTTCAAAACTGATCGGCACGCCATTAACAAAATAAAGGTCGATAACTAATGCGGCACCTCGGGCCAACACGGCCAGATCGCATTTTGTACGAGAAATTACACACCATGTTTCGTTGACATGTGGTCCCGTTCCAACATATCAGTGAGACGATGGCGAGTAGTAGGAGTATTTCCGAATGGACGTGTAGGCCGGGGCGCCTCTTCGTGAACCATGGCAAACTCGCAACCGTCCACCGACTCTTCGCCTTTCCCTCTCGATTTGGAACTGATGTCGCACGCTCTTCCTCTCCCTCCTCCATTTTCCTTCAGCCCTTCACCCTTTCTTCTGCCATTGTTCGATCGTCTTCTCCATGGAGGGAACAGGCCGGAAACGACCCCGTTATTCTTGCCCCGATCTGAAAGATGACGTGGTGGAGGAACTCATTGATCGGTGCGACGTCATCACCTCGGCTAGCATGGCAGGTTCATTCAAGCTCATTCTCGACTCAACTAATAACATCATTACAAAGAACCCAAGAGTCAAGGAGCGGTTTGATCTCCCCTATCTTCTTCGTCGTGACCCTGATGACTGGTGCCGGCACGACGGAGGCCTCGCCCTGTGCTAGTTGATGCCGCTTGATAATGATACGTATGATGTTAAGATGCCATCACTTGAGGGCAAGGCTTGGGCAGGCGCAAATGGAGATTGGGTTGTTTACATTGGGTCCAACTGCGAGTGGGAACTTGTGAATGTGTACACTCGTCACCGGGTTCCACTTCCAAAAATCTCAGCACACTGCCCAGAGGTTGAACACACCGGTAATGTACACACGTTCAAATACGATCATGGTGATTGTCTTCTACGGAAGATAGCAATTTGTTGAGTTCTCAACCGCTCTTCGAATTACAACAACTATCAAGATTGTTGCTATCTTCGACAAGCTTGTTGCCGTCCTTCGTGGTTTGACTCAATGGATATTGCTCAAAAATCAGTTTTCTGTACACGGATGAGTACTGTGATGCAATTCAATACGAGGGCCTTGTGTTTGCCGCCACCACTCGTGGCACTGTTTTTGCAGGCATCCTAGTAGTTTCAGTACGTTTGTCTTCCACCGTAATTATAATTGTTTCATCCACATGCATGCGGGTTAGCAAGTTTCCCTCTACTAATTAACCTTCTTCTTGTGTTTCCAAGGTCCTTTGAACAGCCCACCACCTATACTTGAATATTTTTATAACCAAGGGGGTGATGCCGATGGTGATGATCACGAGCAGCGCCCATATACTCTGTGGCACCTGGCAACTAATTCCGATGGATCACCTCTTCTTGTGTGTATACAGCCCACTGCTGATGTTACTGCTAAGGAAGCAGGTGTCTCCCATGGTCGCACTCTCCGGACCTATTCCAACACCCATTGCATGGTATTTGGGATGGATACTAGTGTGCTAGCGCCAACTCCTTCTCCCTGGCATAGAATTGATAGTCTTGGAGAAAACTCGCTCTTCCTTGGACAAAACTATCCGATGATGGTGAAAGGCGATCCGTCTGCTGTTGACACATTTATGAGAAGCAACTGTGTCTATACCTCGGACATTTGGGTGGTTCCCTACCCTGGTACTGATATAGTAGGCCGCTTCAGCCTGGATGATCGGTCCTGCGTTGGTCTCCAGATCGACAACGGATGGCCCGTCCCAGAGAATCACTTGTGGTTCAAAGCAAGCATTTCCAACAGCGCGGAATGGTTGAGTTGAAGTTCATTTCGTGGCTTGTTATTTGTTGTGTGGTGAAAACTTTAGTATTTATAATGTATCCTCGTTGTTGATGTGGGTTGATGACCTGTTGTACGTAATAAAATGATATGCCTGTGATAAACTTACTAAGTTTATGAATGGCTTTCGAGTCGCTTCTCTAAATTTGTACTAGCTTCACATGCTTCGCGCGTCGGGCGGGTGTTTTTACTGTAGCCATATGTTAATGTGTTCGTTGTACGTAACCAGCACCTCGAATCCTCGATGCTAGTATACTGTATACTAGTAGGAGTAAGTTGTAGGAGTAGTAGGGTGGCATGGGCCAGAACAAGCATTCACGTCTAGGAGTACGGCACACGCCACCACCATGACATCTGACACCATATTATTTCTTGGAGTCCGTGCTAGAGCAATCTCTTCAACGTCGTCATTTCTCTAACTTCAGCCATCGCGTGGTGGGCGAGGTGGGGGTTTGCCGATAGTCGGTTTCCTCAACTGCGGTCCCACTTGTAAGGCCAACTCCAACGCACGACCCCAAATGCACCTCCATTTTGCACGAACTCCAACGATAATTTTGACTAGAAAAGCAAGACCAAAGAAAACAAGAACCACAATAATACATTTTACTACTCCTGTAAGTTGGATTAGTGCCTTCTCGATGCATTCATTGTTGATCTACGGAGGCTCGATCTTGCGTGCTTCTTTCTTCTTCGAGTGTAAAGAAGTAGACGTTGCTTCCTCGCATCTAGTCTTATGTCTAGCCTCTATTCTAGTAGGAGTATCAATGAGTGAACTAATCTCATCTCTAGCCTCTGTGCTAGCTAAAAGTGATAGAACATCTACTAAATTGCGCTCTATCAATATATGGATGTACTCTTCTTCCCAATACAAAAACTTGCATCCATTCTACTCCCTCCGTTGCACAATACATGCCTTCTATTTGTCAAAATATATCTATATCTAGACATGTCTTAGTATATAGCTACATCCATTTTTGGACAAATGGAAGTCAAGTATTTTAGAACGGAGGGAGTACATAATAAAAAATTTAAGTTAGCACAACTAGTCTAATCCGATAGCAGAACCGAAGATTTGGTCGGGTTCTTCCTCCTTTTGCCGACACGTGGGACATCCAGCATCCAGGTCGTGTCATGAAAGAAAATAGAGTGGTAGTTGAAGCCACGAGATGTGCATCTTGGGTTAAACTATAAATAGGATCTTACTACTCTTGAGTAACTCCAAAAGCGGCCACCGAAGATCTTTATTGGATTTGTTTTTCATCACCAGCACGTCAAGGTGAAAGATGTGCAGTTTCAGTGGGTCCTCTTGCGTTTTCACTGACATGTGGGGCCGCATGTGAGCAAACAGACGATGGGCTCCGCGCATTCGCTGGCTGGCTGAGAAGAGAGATAGAGGAGGGCTGAGCACGGACCGCAGGAAATTTGTTCTACGTACCTCGATATAGGCTCGATATAGTGGGGTGGCATGGGTCATAACTAGCATTCACGTCTAGCAGTACGACACACGCCACCCGCACGAGTCCCATCCGACACTAATTTTCTTGGAGTCCGTGCTACATCCATCTCTTCTCCCTCCTGTTTTCTCAGCCATCACGCGGTGGGAGGGGTGGGGGGTTTGCCGATAGTCGGTTTGCTCAACTGCGGTCCCACTTGTAAGTGAAAATGCAACACCGCACGCATTCCCGCTTGAGCGGCGTGCCGGACCAACCGTGTGGGGGTGCGACACGAACACGGCAGGCTTTTCCTTTTGAACTCGTAACTTGTAAAATTTGGTTCTGCTCCATGGCGCGACAGATAGATAGAAAATAACGATTTTGCCTAGAGTAATGAGAAGTTTGGTTCTGGCGCCGTTCATGCATGGAGTACGTACGAAAATTATGAAGTTGATGCGAAAGGTAAGATAATTACTGTAGTATCATATACTACTACATGGATTTGACAGAAATATAAAAATACATACTGATCCATCAATGTTCAACGACATCCTCATGCTGTAGTGCGCCAGGTCACCAACCGACGTGTGAGGAGCAGCGGCATTGGCGGCGAGCTCCACGTGCTTCTGAACAGTGCTGTCCAAGGTTGCCTTGCGCTCCAAGAAGGCCATCGTCCTATCGTCCTCCTCTTGCATGTAGTAGTCCGTGTGGACGATTTGCGCGTAGACGTGGGTGATTATGTTGATGGTGTCTTGCTGTGCCAGGCGCTGCGCGGCGAGCGCGACCTTGAGGTGGACATTCTCCGGCGTGATGGCAGGCAGTCGCAGGGCCACCGGTGCGTCGAAGAGGTTGTTACCATAGTTGCTGTTGAGGGTGGCGGGCATCGCAGAGCCTGGGCGCGTCGGCTGGAGGCTTACGTCAAAGTCATCCACAAGCTTCTTGACGATGGTGAACTTGTCGAGGAAACCGACGAGGACCTCATCGAACAAGGAGACGAAGTTGTCGTCCAAGCGGCCCCTCGCCCTGGCGGCCTCAAGCAATACTACCTGGAGACGTTCCTCGGAGCCGGGCCGCATGCCGGTATCATGGACCATCTGGCACAGCCGGCTGATGCTCGCGCTCATCGCCTCCATGGGTCTAGCATAGCTTCTAGTCAACTTATCTTGCGATTCGAGTGATCACTCAGCCCTTGGTTAGCGTGCGTGGGTGCGTAGGATTTCATACTACTTCTCAGCCCTCTACTACACCTGCCTTTGGCTGTATGATAGGTGGGCCAGTCACCCCCTGGGGCCACGTGTCATTCACCCAAAGGCAGTTGCCGTAAGTCAATGAAGCTGCGTCCCCCTCCGTGCCGGTGCAGCATAGTCATCTCACCGGACCTCTAGTTGGGGCCAAACGAGAGAAGTTTGATGTTTACTGGTTTATTGGTCCCCTTTGCATTTTGCACCAAGTTTTGACCTTTGATTTAACTAATAAAATGTTAATGCATGTAAACAAAAATGTTGTGTAAGTCACCTTACGAAAACCAAATAATCCCAAAATACTTAGGCACGGTGCATTAACTCCCTCCTTGTTTCTTATTTCGTGACATATCAACCAATGAGAGATGTGGGTCGTGCATGCTTTCAATGACTTGAGACTACCAAACATGACATGAAGTGTTTAGTTCATTGCATGTAATCCTATTAGTACTCTAGTTAGGAGTAGAAAAAAAACATTAAGTTCTCTTGCCGATAGGAATAAAACACCATGTATTTATTTACAAAGGGAGTAGTACATTTTTGGTGACATGCATTACTAGATAGTGCTAGTCAAATACTAAAATCCAGATGGACGTGGTAGTACTCCTAAATCCAGACGGTGGTGCTACTAGTACTAGTAGTAGTACTACCAATGTAGGAGTAGTAGTAGGAGTACTAGCACTGTACTATCCGTTGGTCAAATTATTACATGCTGCTCCTCACAGTGAAGTGACAAGACCCTGCGTCGGAGATGACACCTGAGTATAGGCGCCGTGTTCGGCATACCATAGTCATCTCACCGTCTGCAGTCACTATCATCATGGCTGTAGAGCTAGCCTGCTTACAACTAGCCATGTTCGACATAATTTCCCGTGTGTAGATGCCCGTGCATTGCACGGAACACCAAGATTGGGGGTGGACGGCTCCGGCAGAGGCCATCGCGCCAGATTTTCCCACGGACTTCTACTCCTAGATGTGGTGGGGAGGAGATGAGGCTGATTGTGAGAGACAAGGAGTTGTTTGTAAATATGGAACAAGTGCGGGCATCTTTTTGCAAAATTGGAGTGGTTTGTATGCGTCAGATCTAGATCTGACGGCTATTGGTGAAAGATGGGAGGCACAACATCATCACCAACACATGACCTGTTTGATTCATAGGATTTTGAAAACGCAGGAATTGGACACAACAATATTATAAGTTTCAAACTGATATTACAAATGTTAGGAGTAATGCTGCACCTACGAAGAGGGAATTACTAGGAAGTTTACGTAAGAACTTTCGTTACTTTAGGTGGATGCAGCATTATCGTACAAACTAAAATCCACCGCCCTGACAAGTCACTAATGGGCAAATAAGTTTTCGAGTCTCTGGCCACTTGATGTTTCAAAAACAAATTCAGCTTCTGCGGAGAAATGAGCTCCACCGTGTACCCGCGCGGGTGTGGCTGGGCACGAAGCGTGAGTACGTGCACGGTGCACCTATTCTCTTCTTGTATACGTACACCACCTACGTGGGGTTGTGTGAGAGAGATACAAACCTAGAGAGATATAGTGTGTGGGTTCTTGAGAGTTTTTTTTGGGGGGGGGGGTCAATCAAAAAATTTAACATATGCAATGTGTGTGAAATAGAGTCATGGATATAACATATATATGGAGGGGGTGATCCACGAGAAGAGAGTGGAGGTATCATCGGCTTGAGGTGTCCATAGAATCGAAGAGAGGGATGATGTGTGTGTGTGTGCGCGCGCGATCGATAAAGAGTGCCATCGAATTTGTGTGTGCCCACGTCAAAGATATAGAGTGGTTGGCCTACTGGAACGTGAGATGGGACATGTGCAGTTTGTCTCTGTGGCATGGATACCTACCTGCAGCGCTCGACTATCAGTGTGTGGTGGGGGAAGAGGGAGGCCCAATTAACTATAGATGTACCATGGCTGGTATATGTGTGGAGGAGGAGAGAGGCCTACCTCATGTATTAAGGAGATCGATCTGCCTCATGTATTAAGGGAGATCGATCGGCATCCATGCTTATGTGCAGGAGATGAATAAGGTTGGGAGAGAGACAGAGCTAGAGTGTTGGAGGGGGTGGTAGTGGAGTTGCTTCTAACAAATGGTGGGATAGGCTTGCTAGACAAATGGAGGGCACGTCCGCAATATCAATAAGAGAGGAGATGGCTGCTTGTTGTCTGTGCACATGCGTGTGAGAGACGGGTCAGGAGGCATGCACGAATGATGAGGGGGGACGATGTGGCTGTGGTAAGCAGATGCAACTACATAGGAAGATCAATCGCCCTTTGTAAGAGAAAGGAGAGACATAACTTGTGAGGTACGTCGATCGATGGGGGGGTAGTTAAAGTCGATCTAGGTATATGTTGGGAGATCGATCGGTATACATGCATGTGTGTGTTAGAAGCAAATGAGGCACGAGGAGAAGGATAGAGAGAGAGAGGGATGCATGTAGGAGGTGGTACGAGAGGCATACTATATCGAGGGGGAGGAGTGTGCGAGTACGAGAACGATGAAAAGAGTGGTGGGAGTGAGGCATGGATGGTGACAAGAGAAGAGGGGAAGCTTGTGTTTGTGCTAGGCACACCTGGCTAGAGAGGCATATCGATCGATGTGTGCCGTAAAGAAGGAGCTGGGGGGCCTACACACACCGTGGGTGAACGACCTAAAGTGAAAAGACGAATTTGCGCGATGGAGCTAGAGAATGCTGAGGGAGGGTGAGAGGGATGCAGGCGTGTGCATGCACAAGAGAAAGTTAGCGCTAGCTACAAAGATAAAAGGGTTGTGTGGGTGTAAAAGACGAATAGAGATCATATATACATTATAAAAAGCGAATTCGGATATTTGAAGAATTTATCATAGTGTTTCAAACCGACGGATGTGTGAATATGTATAACGGTGATACACATGGTGTGGTTATGAACATGGTATACTATATTTAATATATTTTATCTCTACTCTTATAAAAAAACGGAGTTGTTGATGATGGTGTGCCTGCCATCCTGCATTATAGGCCGTCTGATTTATATCTGGCGGATAGCAAGGAAACTATGATGGTTGAAGTTGGCAACAATCATGATTGTAGATTCTTGTTGAAATAGAGAAACGAATTCAAATTTAGTTCGAATTGCAGCGGTAGTATAGACATTTGGAATGCACTAAAATGTTGGTATGAGTAGGTTACATGCATTATACAGCAAGCGAAAAAATTTAATCGGACATAACATGGATTCATACTCCCTCCTTCCATCTATATAGGGCGTATGAGATTTTTAAGACCGCCTTTGACTATTGACAAGATTAATAGTACATGACATGCACAATGTGAAAATTATATCATTGAAAGAACCTTTCACAGACGAATTTAATGGTGTGCTTTGTGTAAGTTGCATGTCATATATCATTGCTCTAATATTTGGTCAAAGTTAGCATCGAAAAACACATTAGTCCCTATATAGATGGAAGGAGGGAGTAGCTTTGAATAGCATTTGTATAGTAAAACGAGGCAAGACTCTCTCTTTGTGTGGTGTGAATAGTTTTATTTTTTCGTTTTCTTTTTGGTTGAGGGAAGTGCGAATTGATTTGGTACGTACATGTACAATATTACTAAAAGTTAGGTTTGTCCCTAAAATTCAACCCGCGTCTTGTTATATCCCGAAAATTCAGATATCGTGCTCCCAAAACTGGCGCCTTCACAACCCGCGCCTTGCTATCCCGAAATTACAACGCGCACGAAAACTCCCTCCAGCTGCCAAATCCCGACACGCGAAATCCCCCTTCTAACCCTGAGCCGAAAGGGCCGCTAGTTCAAATTGGTGGGGGGTACTTTTGTAACACACCCTACATTTTGGAAAAGCGCGTTCCTAAGTCATGCTTCACCCCCTCCCATTGCCCCCTTTTCGCCATTCGAAACCCAGGCCGCCATAACCTCTCCGCTCCAGCCGCGAAACCCCACCCTCCTCCGTCCGCCACGTCACCGCTGCCCAGCTGGAGCCTCTTCCCCGACGATGTCGTCCACCGCAACAGCTCGACGTCCCTCGTCCACCTCCCCGGATGAGGATCCATCGTCCATTTTGCTGTCCCGCCGGTCTAGTCGCCCCGTCCTCCACCTCCAAGGAGCTGCTCCGACGATCACCTCGTCTATCGCGGCTGCTCCATCCCCACAGCGCCGCCTTAACCTGCTCCACCGGAACCGCAGCATCCTCACCGACTCCTCGGACGAAGCCGAGGCCTACTCAACGCCACCAAAGAGGTTGTACACTCATCGCATCGCACCTTATCCTTAACTCGACCTCCCGGCGCCGACGGTGTTCCATCCCGCACCCCCATGGAGCGGCTACCTTAAAGCCGGCTCCGCAGGCGACATCTCCATGGCGGTTCTCCCCCAGTGCGAGGCCCCTTCGGCGGTGGCATCCATACCAGCCGGATCTGCTGCTGCTGCTGCTCCAGCTCTCGCTCGATCGCTCGCGCACCCAGCTGCTGCTGCTGCTGCTGCTCTCTCCCTTGCTCATGCTACTGCTCTGCTCCGATTAAGCCACACTTCAGTCGACTGAATCGACTTTTGGGTCAGTCGATTTTCAGGGGTTGGGGGGCTCGCCGGAGTTAAGGAAGAACCACCCGCAGCGGGGACGGGGGCTCGCCGGAGAGGTACCCCACTATCTATCTTAGGGTTCAGGGTGGGGGTGGGGGCCTAGAGGGCTAGCCGGGGCGGCGGTGGCGAGTTGTTTCGGGGCGGCAAGGCGGCGCTGGGGCCGGCGGTTCGGCCGGTGGTTGCTGGCGGCTCAGGGGGGTGCAGGTTGAAGATGAACGGCAGGCCCTCCCTAAACTACATGTCAAGTGCCTCTCTGCTACCATTGCGTTCAGTTTCGACAGCAGCATTCAGATTCCATAGTAAATTTCAGTTTTGACAGTTAAGTTCAGAGTCAACAGTTTTTACCTCATCTGTTGTAGTCAGGTGGTTTTTGGTGATGTTAATTTTACATCCATTTTACATCATCTATTGGAGATGCTATTAGAATCCCACTTGAGATTGACGATGTCTGTCTTGTGCTGCTTCAGCCTTGACATCTTACGGCTCACCGGAGCTGCTCCAATGACAGAATGATCCATCACAATAGAGCAGTGCCCTGGACGCCGTCTACAGATTCCTCAGATCTTCCTCCACACCTCCGACAGCCACCTCTACCTCAACTGCTTCAGCGACCAACCCAATGATGCTGAGGTCGACACGGCCACGTCAAAGAGGTTGTACACTTATTGCATCACTTATTACTATACATTCACGTCGATCCATTAGGGCTATTTTGGTTCAATGGAAAAACATTGATCCACTGGTTGTTACCATCAGTCTAAATTTCTACATGCTCTCCTTACATAATCTCACCATATTTTTTCGTATGCATGTGAGATATTGTACACAGTCATGCTGAACATGTAGAGAAAAAGAGAAGAGTTTTGCGCGGCAATACGATGTCATGCAGACATCGCTCCATGGTGGGTTCAATGGCAACCGTCCCCACCCCTCTCCAGATTGTAATCCAGAGGAAGATATCTGTTCTGAGGCGGATTCGGACGCCGCTGACCACTCCTATTTACCCCCCAAGGTGTTTGCTCTACCTTGGCATGATGATGTTAGTCATATCATGCATATGTTGCCTTGCAGTGCCTACATTTGACATCATATATGTCATCTGCTTAGTTTAGACAGGTTCTATAATACCACTTGTTTAGTTTCTATATCATATATGGGAATTATGAAGTCTCATGTCTTTTAGCCAGCCATAATATATGTGAAATGTGCAATGCCATCTTGTTTAACCAGGCATCATATATTTGAATGATATCTTGCCCATCCTTTTCTTCATTACATTTCCATTTATCGACAATGTTTGTACATTAAACTACTCTTCCTGTGAATCGTCCATTTGGGTGGGAGATGGAAAAATCTGGAGTGAAAACAAGGCCTTCAGAGCAGGCAGTGCTACCTGTCGAAGCAGATCTCTTGTTGGGTCCCGATAACTCCTCAGAGATGGATTCAGAGACAGATGACCAGTCCTATTCCCCCACCGAGGTGTATGCTCTAACTTGGCACGGTTATACTGCTCATATCATGCATACGGTGTCTTGCATTACATAGTTTAGACATCATATACACAATATTCAACACCATGTTCTTAGTTCAGACATCATATCGAATGCCCTCTGTTTAGCATATAAATCACATATGTGAATTAAATGATGCGATCCTGATTACTTAGATAACATGTAGGTGAATTATGTCATGCGATCATGTTTAGTTATTCATCATATCTTTGAATTATGTTATGCTATGCTATCCAGTTTAGATAGACATCATATATGTGAAATTATGTCATGCTATCCGTTTTAGTTAAACAATATACATGTCAACTATTGCATGCCCTCTTTTTTCCACACTATCTATTGCATCTGTCTCTCATACAATGTCTGTACATTCAACTATGTTTCCTGTTTATCAGCCATTTGAATTGGAGCGGGTGATGCCAGTATCTAGCGGACTAAAAACACGGTCTTCAGATAAAACAGTGCTACCTCTTAGTGGAGATAGCACCCCGGTTGTACATGCACAAGAACCAGCCCTACCACACATAACCCAAACTCTCGCAGCTTGTACCCCTACTACGATGGACAGAGAACCAGCTTCACCCAATCTAACCCAAACCCCAGCCGATAGTAACCCAGTTCCTGTTGACACAGCACCATCTCCACCACAGAGCTCCCAAACAAGAGCAGTTAGTAAGGCAGCTCCAGTGCCCAAAGGGCCAGTACTATCATGGCGAACCCCAACTCCACCAGTTAGTATGCCTATTCCTATGGAGGAAGCACAACCAGCTAGTCGTTGTTTAGCATCTATCGCATTTGATGTTGTTAAATCGTATGTGTGTATCTTCCCATATTGGAAATATTATACTGAAGATGAAGGAAAATGCCAGTTGCAGGTTTTTGTCCAGGAGTTATGTGTAATTAATTTTATTCATGGCAATTACTTTGCTTCGTCCCATACATCCTACCTCCATGATGGTTATAATACAACAAATTTTCCCATTTTTCTCTATAGAGAAGGCCCGATTTGGAAACTCAGGATGAGGTAACCTGTGCTAATACCTCTGCTATATTCAAGAATGCTTGGTGGCAGTATCAGAATTACCTGAAGAAAACGTACTTCACCGGCAAAGAAACTCATCAAATTCCCTTACGTTCTCCTGAGACACATTTACTGGACGATGACTGGGAATGCCTTGTTCTGTACTGGTCCCGAACCAAGAATGTGGTAAGGTCTATGGGCTCATTTTCTATTTTTAAGTATTATATTCTTGCGTCTTACTGTACTCTGTTCATGTAGAACAAGTGCCTAAACCTGAAGAACAACTGTTCTAATTTAAGATTCCATTGCTACCATAGGACATAGATATATGTCTGTTTGATGCTTTTATTATGTACTAGTACTTGGCAGTAGAAGACTTGGTAGTTTAATCCTGTCCACCTTACTAATGAACTGGTTCACCGAAATGAGTTTCATATACTAGTACATGCTAAACTTGTTATGTGTCTGCTTGTTTCTTCTTTTAGAATGCTAACAGAATATTGGGGAAGAGTGCCTTATTAAGCAATGGCAAAGGAAGTAATGCAGATAAGGTTCAGGATAGTGACACATCCTATCTTTCACAAGCTATTCAAACTCACTGTCTGAATCAGTTCGGTTTATTGAGTCTCAACTACAAGCTGAAAGACATCATTCAGCTGTGCTGCGACAAGAAGCGGAAGGACTGCGGAAGTCCCTGGAGCATTCAGATGCATACTTTCTGGTGCAACAACAAGCGTTGGAGGATTTTAGCGCCAAACAGGACAAAGCTAATCAGCTTGCTAAGCTTATTGCCAGCATGGTGGATACCCAGGATAACGTTTCTTGAGCTCTTCTGAAGTTGTTTCAGTTATGCTCTTGTTTTGCTGCCGCGTTTATTTGCACTAGTGGCCAATTTTGACGGCCAGTGTATATGATATGCTGCTTTGTTCCCTATATTTGCACTGGTGGCGAACTTTGATGCCCAGTGGATGTAATATGTGTAATAGTCGTGATAGCCTAGCGTTAGTTGCCTGCTTATTTATTTCCTTGTTGTCTTGTTTATTTGTTTGCTTGTAGTCATTGAAGTTCTTTTTCCGCGGTTAACTAGTGGCTGCAATAACCTATTTTTTTAAACTAGGCCACAATAACCATGGGCTAATATTTACTGTAGTGACACTGGGCCTCCTAGGGCCGTAGAAACAGTGGGCCTTCTACGGGCCATAGAAACAGTAGGCCTTCTACGGGCCGTAGAAACAATGGGCCTTCTATGGGCCGTATCATCAATGGGCCTTATACAGGTCGTATGATCGATTGGCCAAACATGGGCCAATAACATGCCACATTATGGCCGTAAACGGGCTAGAGTTGGAATTGTCCGTTCATGGGCCGACCGTAACGGGCCATCGTTAATAGGCCGTCTTTGATGACGCTATGAAAACGGCCCAATGTATTAACGGACCACAAACGGGCCGACTGTAACCACGGGCTGAATTTCGCCCACTAGCAGAAAATGACAGTAACGGGCCGTCAGTAAACGAATGCTGGAAATGAGCCCAAGAATAAATGGGCTCTGAGAAGGCCAAAAGATAACATGGGCTGGAAACGGCCCAACGGAATAACGGGCCGTTAATGGGTATAAAATGATACACTGTTCATTACGGGCCAGTTTCACCACGGGCCGTTAATAGGCCAAGAGTTACATAGGGCCTCATATGGGCCGAAAGACGTCATGGGCCATACATGGGCCAGAAGTGAAAACGGGCTGGAATCATATTGGATGGCCCAGATGACGCTACTGGGCCTAATTCGGATAGGGCGTAATGGGCCTTGGGTTAGCGAGCTGTAAATGGGCTATATGCGAACAGGCCGTTAACACGCTTTCCATTGGCCGGCGCGCCACCTTTTGACCAAGTCAAATGGGTCGGCCTTTTCACAGGAATGGGCCTCTGTTGGGCCATGCCACGTGTCGACGTATCATAGGTGCCTTCTGTCCAATGAGTGGATGACATCTGTCCCAACGATGAGCCGACACGTGTTTCCTCCAGCCAATGATGATTTTACACGTGGAAAATCCCCATTGGTCGGGGCTGTTAACGGGTTATCGGATCCAAAACCCAACCCGATAGCTTAACGGCGTTCCGTTACGGTGGATGCCACGTGTCGGTCATCCTTGACGAAAGCACTTCTGTGACGCGCTATTTATCGTCATGGAAGTGGACACTTCCGTGATGATAATTTTGGTAATGTCATGGAACACTTCTACGACAGCACAGGTATGACTATCTTGATTCTGTCATAAATTTGTCATGGATGTACATGCATGACAAAAAACGCGACCTACTGTGACAAACATGTATCATCACGATATTTTTTTGTAGTGGCACCTACCCCATGCCGTGCATGCGGCGTACATGGCGCAAGGGGCAAGCGTAGTGGGAAACATGGAACGACGGTTCCAAGGCGGAGAGAGTAAATGAGCAGCGGACCTGCAGTTTTAAAAAGGGACACGCAAGCTGCCTCTTTACTATTCATCGCGGGATGACGCGAGCATGCTGCGGTCATTCCATGCACGACCCCCACATCAAGCATTCAACGTGGGTCGTGGGGAAGCGCAACTAGAGAGGGAGTTACTACGGTGAAACTCCACCGCTCACGCGCCCGCGCACCGTTCTAGGCCTGTCCCAATAATGCTCCGCGCTTATATGTGACCCAGGCCCAGGGGCTCCTGCCGGTGTACAAAAGTAGGGGTCCTTTTGTACCCCTTTACTTGTGCACGGGCAGTTGCAGCCACACGCCTGCGGCCGCGCTTGGCGTGACAGAAGAGGAAGCAAAGACACAAGACTACCAGAGCCGTGCTCAAAACCAGAGGCATGAGGAGCAAAGGGGCGAGGTGAAACTCCTTGCCGGGGTGGCCTTCACGGCCCTGGCAAGAGCCTTGCCGGGGCGACTTGCCCAACACCAACAAGGCCGCCACCCTTGAGTCTAAGAGTCCCGACGCCATCAACCACATCGGACCCAAGGCTTGGGAGGCGCCTCCATGGTGGCATGCAGACCTTTATGAAGACAAAGGGCCTACGAGGCCTAGATGGGAACCAAGAAACAAGACAACAGCAGGGCCCCTTGCCAAGGATGCCCACGAGGCCCCAGCAAGGCTCCTGCCAAAGATACCGATGAGGCCCCGGCAAGACTCTTGCTGAGGGTGCCCACAAGGCCCCGCAAGACCCTTGCCGGGAAGATCAGCAAGACCATGGCAAGGCCTTGCCGCCCCGTCGCCACCCCAGCTCAGCGGCCGACCCACCAACTAAGCAGGTACCCACGTGGCAGCATGTGGCTCCTAAACCAACTAGTCAAGCACCTACGTGGTGGCATGTAGATCTTCGTGAAGACCCTGCCACCACGCCAGCTCAGCAGCTTGCCAGCCTACATGGCGCTGCATGCCTCATTGGCCTGGACGCGTGTCGGAGCAAGGCGAAGTGGCGACGCACGGGACGGGCTTCGCTGCCGTCCCTGATAAAGCAAGAGGACACCTAAGTAGCGAATTTAATGCATTTTGTCCCGTGATGACAGGCGATAAACTCGACTACTGTAGAACTTTCCACCTCCTATGTGCCACTATGGCAGCCCCTTTGACTATAAAAAGAGGCCCGTGGCGTACTGTGAGAGGATTCGGACTTTTTGGACCCAGCACGCTTTGTAGCTAGTCCAAGAACACCAGATAAACACAAACGAGCAGGAGTAGGGTATTATGCACGATTTGTGGCCCGAACCTAGGTAAACTCCCCCCCCCCCCCCCCGTGTTAATCTTCTAAACCCGCTCTTTTTACAACCCCGCGCCCCAGCAACCATAGTAGGGATTCCCTGTGATCCCATAGGTGTCATTCCTGAGCCCCAACACTATTTTTGAGTGTTAGCACAATTATTCTACTATTATGATTATGTTTTTGTTTTAATTAGTGTTTGTGCCAAGTAAAGCCTTTAGGATCTTCTTGGGTGATAGTTGTTTGATCTTGCTGAAAAACAGAAACTTTGCGCTCACAAAAATAATTTTCATTTTTACCAGAGCGTGATAAAATACCAATTCTTTTTGTAGAAGGTTAATATACAAATTTCTCAGGTTTTCCTAATTGCTCAAGATTTTTGGAGTTGCAGAAGTATTCTAAATATCCAGATTGCTACGTACTACTGTTTTTTTGACAGATTCTGTTTTCTTTGCATTGTGTGCTTGTTTTGATGATTCTATGGTTTTGTTTGATGAGTTTTTGCCATAGAAAAGTTGTAATACAGTAGATATAATGCAACAATAAAATATGAGTTGGTTTGCAACAACACTTATAGTAGTGATTTAATTTCTTATACAAACGGATCTCACGAAGGCTTTGTTGGGTTTTGTGTGATTGAAGTTTTCAAGTTTTGGGTTATCTTACGATGGATGAAGGAATAAGGAGTAAGAAGAGCCTAAGCTTGGGGATTCCCATGGCACCCCAAGTTATTATCAAAAGAGAAGCAAGCAACTAAGCTTGGTGATGCCCCGAGTGGCATCCCTTCTTTCTTCTAACAACCATCGGTATTTTACTCAAAGCTATATTTTTATTCGTCACATACTTAGTGTTTTGCTTGGAGCATCTTGTATGATATGAATCTTTGCTTGTTTTGATTTGTGTTTTAAGTATTGATTCCTTGCTGGACACACCTATTTGAGGGAGCCAAAATTATGCCATGACTTGTTAGAATTGCTCTCTATGCTTCACTTAAATCTTTATGAGCTATGGAATTGCTCTAGTGCTTCACTTATATCTTTTGAGAATGGCGTGCTTTAGTATTTTTGAAGAAATGCTCTCTTGCTTCACTTGGATTTATTTGAGAGTTAGTAAAATTTTCAAGAAAGTCTCTCTTGCTTCACTTAAATTAATTTGAGAGAAAGAAATATTATGCTCATGATCTTCGCTTATATTTGTTTGAGCTTATCAAAAGCAACACAAGAAAATTAGTTCCAAAGTGATAGATATCCAAGAAGGATATAATAAAAACTTTCATGGAGATCATTGGACAAAATAAACTTGATTCCTTGTAATAGTTTTGAGATATGATGATGTGATATGTGAGTCATGTCGATGAGTAATTATGCTTTAGTAAGAATATTGGTGTCAAGGTTTGTGATTCCCTATGCAAGCACGAAAGTCAATAGTTATGCAATGAAATTACATCCTACTTGTAGTGCATTATTCGGTGTTTATTATGATTAATGCTCGCTTATGAGATTATTTGTTTCTTGGTTGGTCGCTTCTCAATCTTTTGCTAGCCTTCATTTTGCACTAAGTATGATCACTACTTGTGCATCCAAAATCCTTTAAACCAGTTTTGCCATATGAGTCCACTGTATCTACCTATATGCGGTATTCTTTTGCCGTTCTAATAAAATTTGTATGTGCCATCTCTAATATTCAAAATAAATTTCTCTCTTGTGTGCTTGTACCACTCGCGAGGTGGTGAGGGGTCGCTAGTATTTTCCATGCTAGATGTGTTATTCTCACGACGAGTATTTATTCACTTGTCATTGCATGAGAGTAAGGCAAAGGTATTAAGGACGCCCAGTCCCGAAATGAAAAAAGATTTTACTTTATGTTGTCAAATAATAAATTCCTTGGAAAGTGTTGGTATGGAAGGCACCAGTGGATACGGTTAGCCATGGAAAGTGAAAGTATGGTGGAAAAAGGAATAAACTTTAATTTCTGTTGGGGAACCGCCTATGATATATCTAGCATGGAAAGTGTTGGTAACTCAAAGTCATTTTCGTTGGTGGGAAAAGTATGCCTCTCAAAATGTTTTTATCTCTCAATTTTTTCTTTGAGCTCTCGCACCTCTACAAATCCCTACTTCCCTCTGCGACGGGCCTTTCTTTTACTTTATGCAATTTTTATTTTTAATTTGAGTCTCCATCCTCTCTTATAAAAGCACCAACTAGGGGGTACTATGATCATACTTGAGCATTGAGTGTAGTTAATATGCGAGTGTGTTTCATGAATGGATCAATGATTGAGCATGATGGGCTAGGGATAACTTATTTTAGCGTTGATATTTTGAAAGACATGTTTGCTTGTTGGTATGCTTGAGTATCTAAATTATCATGTCAAAACTAGACTATTGCTTTGAACAATATAAAAGTCCAAATGTCCATGCTATAAACAAAAGAATATGAGACGACATGTTAGGCAGCATTCCACATCAAAAATTCTGTTTTTATCATTTACCTACTCGAGGACGAGCAGGAATTAAGCTTGGGGATGCTGATATGTCTCCAACGTATCTATAATTTTTTATTGTTCCATGTTGTTATATTATCAATCTTGGATGTTTTATAATCATTTTATAGTCAATTTATATCATTTTTTGGTACTAAACCTATTGACATAGTGCCAAGTGCTAGTTGTTGTTTTGTGCATGTTTTTTTACACCGCATGGAATCAATATCAAATGGAGTCCAAACGCGATGAAACTTTTTGTGCATTTTTTGGACCAGAAGACATCCAATGGGCCGGAGAAGCGCCTAGGGGTGCTTCAAGGGGAGCACAACCCACCATGGCATGCCTGGAGGCCCAGGCGTGCCCTGGTGGGTTCTGCCCACCTCGGGTGCCCCCGGACCGCCTCTTTGCTCTATAAATACCCCAATATTCTAGAAACCCTAGGGGAGTCGATGAAAATCAATTCCAACCGCCGCAGAGTCCAGAACCACCAAATCCAATCTAGAAACCATCACGGAGGGGTTCACCACTTCCATTGGTGCCTCTTCGATGATGCATGAGTAGTTCTTTGTAGACCTTCGTGTCTGTAGTTAGTAGCTAGATGGTCTCTTGGAGATCCATATGATGTAATTCTTTTGCAGTGTGTTTGTTGGGATCCGATGAACTTTGAGTTTATGATCAGATCTATCTCTTCTTTATCCATGAAAGTTATTTGAGTTTCTTTGATCTCTTATATGCATGATTGCTTATAGCCTCGTATTTCATCTGCGATATTTGGGTTTTGTTTGTCCAAATTGATCTATTTATCTTGCAATGGGAAGAGGTGCTTTGTAGTGGGTTCGATCTTACGGTGCTTGATCCCAGTGACAAAAGGGGAACCGACACGTATGTATCGTTGCTACTAAGGATAAAACGATGGGTCTATTTCTATATAAATAAATCTTTTCTACATCATGTCATCGTTCTTATTGCATTACTTCGTTTCTCCATGAACTTAATACACTAGATGCATGCTGGATCGCGGTCGATGTGGCGAGTAATAGTAGTAGATGCAGGCAGGAGTCGGTCTACTAATCTTGGACATGATGCGTATATAATGATCATTGCCTTGATATCGTCATGATTATTTAAAGTTCTATCAATTTCCCAATAGTAATTTGTTTACCCACCATTTTCTATTTTTCTCGAAAGAAGCCACTAGTGAAACCTACGGCCCTCGGGTCTCTTTCTCATATTATTTGCTTTTGCGATCTATTTTATTTGCCTTTTATTTTCAATTCTGTTAAACCCAAAAATACAAAAATATCTTGCTGCAATTTATTTTATTTGGCATTCGGTCAATCAATATTTACAACTCTCTCACGTCCGTTTGCCAATTTCTGGCGCCGTTACCCGAAAGGGATTGACAATCCCTTTTACACATCAGGTTGCAAGTATTTGTTTTTTGTGTTCAGGTGTTGTTTACGTAGTGTTGCTTGGTTATCCTACTGGTTCGATAACCTTGGTCTCATCACTGAGGGAAATACCTACCGTTGTTGTGCTGTGTCATCCCTTCCTCTTTGGGGAAATACCGACGTAGTTCTAGCAGACATCAGGGAGCTACACACATCGTGGTGTAGTGCGTTTCCTGTTTGCGAAGCATGTGCCACATTAGAGTTCTGCATTGGGTATTCAAACATCACATAACACACGGGTGCATGCACACGGTGGTTTTGTCCTATGACATCACTCGCATGTGCCTCTCTGAGGGAGTCCTGGACTAAGGGGTCCTCGGTCATCCGTCCTGTTATCCATGGGCTGGACTGATGGGCTGTGAAGACATGAAGGCCGAAGACTGCACCGTGTCCAGATTGGACTCTACTTGGCGTGGACGGCAAGTTTGGCGACCGAATATTCCTTCTTATGTAACCGACTCCATGTAAACCCTACATCCCCTCGGTGTCTATATAAACCAAAGGGGATAGTCCGGAAAGGACAACACATATACTCATTACCATACTCACATAGGCCAGACTTCTAGGGTTTAGCCATTACGATCTCGTGGTAGATCAACTCTTGTAATACTCATATTCATCAAGATCAATCAAGCACGAAGTAGGGTATTACCTCCATAGAGAGGGCCCGAACCTGGGTAAACATCGTGTCCCCTGTCTCATGTTACCATCGATCTTAGACGCATAGTTCGGGACCCCCTACCCGAGATCCACCGGTTTTGACACCGACATTGGTGCTTTCATTGAGAGTTCCACTATGCCATCGACAAAAGGTTCGATGGCCCCTTCAATCGTCAGTAATGACGCTGTCCAAAGAGGAACCTTCCTCCCCGAATAGATCTTCGTATTCGGCAGCTTCATACTGCGGGCCAACTCGCTTGGCCATCTGGAGAAGATTGACAGCTACGCCCCTGGCCATCAGGTCAGATTCGGAAGCTTGAACTACGTCATGGATATCCATAAAGACTTGATCTTCGAGGGATTTGAACCCGCGGCGATCGCTCCCCCTCATCCCGATGAATGTGACTTAAATCTGTCATCGGATCACACCCAGGAGATGGTTCCTGTGGCTGCAATGGCCTTAGAGCCAAAGCAGATCGAGCCATCCGAGGCCGCAGAGTCCGCGGTGTTGGAGCCGCACATGGACTCGACGCCCTGCAACATTCGCTTTAATAGAACTTCGTACTCGTCTCCGGCTATAAGTTCCGGACTGTGTACGCCCGCGGACACCGAGCTAGATCGGTTATCGATCTTCGAGTTCAGCGCCGCTGACATTTTCCAGCACTCGCCTTTGGGTGATGTGCTAAAATCTTTAAAGAATTTGTCCTTGGAGAAGGACTTACAGCCGAACTATTTCCGGTTCGAGCTAGAGACGGATGATGAGGAATCTTGCTTCCCACCCGCCACCCACTTCATAGCCACCGTCGATGACTTAACCGACGTGCTTGACTATGGCTCCGAAGACATCGACGGTATGGATGACGATGCCGACAAGGAGCAAGGCCAAGACCCGCCATTCACTGGATGTTGGACGTCTACCTCTTCGTACGACGTGTACATGGTTGATACACCTAAAGGATCTGGCGACGACAAAGAAGAACCAGATGCGAATAAAACCTCCGAGACACAGTCCAAGCGCCGGCGGCCCAAGCACCGCCCCAAGTCCCGCCGCTCAAAGGATGGCAACACTGGCACCAGGGAAAATAGTACTTCGGACGACGCCGAAAACAATGAAGACCCTGGCCGGGCTACATCCGAACAGGAACACGACAGCAGGCAAGACAACCCTGACGAACAGGCCATAAAAGATGACTCGGAGGATGATAGTTACTGTCCACCCTCCGAGGAGGAGACAAGCCTTGGCAACAAAGACTTCATCATGCCTGAGGATCCTCTCGAGCTAGAGCGCTTTAAGCTTCAGCTCATAGCCATGGCAAGGAGCCTGAAAAAGAAACAACAACAGCTTCAAGCTGAACAAGACCTGCTCGTCGATAGATGGACTGATGTCCTGACAGCCGAGGAATACGGCCTCAACCGCCTAGCCAAGAGCTACCCTAAACGCAGACTGCTACCTCAATTCGATGAGGAAGCGCCGGAGCACATATCTCCCTCGCGTAATGCGGATCGACCACCATGTGGTCGGGACAGGGCGGCGGAACGGCCACCCCGCGGTCGGGATAAAGCGGCAACTCAGGCCAAACAGCAGACCGCCCCACCACCCCGTCAAAATTGGGACGGAAGAGTCCGGAGTCATATTTGCGACCTCCAACAAACCCTGCAAAGTAGAGCAGGACACACAAGATCGGTCTATGGATCGCGAGGACATGCCTCGAGGCACGACGACGGCTACCTATTTGGACGTGACAAACCTAACCACGCTCGGGCCGAATGCCGCAGACGGACTCCTTGAGAGCTCCGCCACGATGCGGCCAGATATAGAGGCACCGCACACCCGCTCTGCTTCACAGATGAAGTACTGGATCATGAATTCCCCGAGGGGTTCAAGCCCGTCAATATCGAATCATACGACGGCACAACTGATCTTGCAGTATGGATCGAGGATTTCATTCTCCACATCCAGATGGCCCGAGGAGATGACCTCCACGCCATCAAATACCTCCCATTGAAGCTCAAAGGACCAGCTCGGCACTGGTTAAATAGCCTGCCTGAGAACTCCATCGGCAGCTGGGAGGACTTGGAAGAGGCTTTCCTCGACAACCTCCAAGGAACTTATGTCCGGCCACCAGATGCCAATGACCTAAGCCACATAGTTCAACAACCCGGAGAATTAGCTAGAAAATTCTGGACTTGGTTCCTAACCAAAAATAACCATATTGTCGACTGTCCGGATGCCGAGGCCCTAGCAGCCTTCAAACACAGCATCCGTGATGAATGGCTAGCACGCCACCTCGACAAGAAAAGCCGAAGTCAATGGCAGCCCTTACGGCACTCATGACTCACTTTTGCGCAGGCGAGGACAGCTGGTTGGCTCGTAGAAAAAGCGAGGCAGGCCCCACAGAGGCCAAGAACAGCACCGGCAAACTTCAGCGCAATAGACACAAACGCAGAAGCAATGGCGACAACACTGAGGACACCACAGTCAATGCCGGATTCAGTGGCTCCAAGTCCGGCCAATGGAAGAAACCCTACAAAAGAAACAACGAAGGACCTTCCAGCCTAGACTGCATACTCAACCGTCCGTGCCAAATTCACGGCACCCCGGATAAGCAAGCCAATCATACCAACAGGGATTGTTGGGTCTTCAAACAGACTGGCAAGTTAAATGCCGAAAACAAAGAAAAGGGATCACAAACTGAGGACGAGGATGAAGATCCCCGGCAGCCGAACACCGGGGGACAGAAGAAATCCCCCCCAAGTCAAAACGGTGAACATGATATACGCCACGCACATCCCTAGAAAGGAGCGCAAACGAGCACTCAGGGACGTCTACGCGGTAGAGCCAGTCGCCCCAAAGTTCAATCCATGGTCGTCATTTTGATCACCTTCGATCGACGAGATCATCCGACTAGTATCCGCCATGGCGGTTCGGCCGCACTGGTCCTTGACCCAATCATCGACGGATTCCACCTAACACGAGTCCTGATGGATGGTGGAAGCAGCCTCAACCTGCTGTACCAGGATACAGTACGGAAGATGGGCATTAATCCCTCACGAATCAAACCAACAAAGACTACCTTTAAAGGAGTCATACCAGGTGTAGAGGCCCGCTGTACGGGCTCAATCACGCTGGAGGTGGTCTTCGGTTCTCCGGACAACTTCCGAAGCGAAGAGTTAATCTTCGATATCGTCCCCTTCCGCAGCGGCTACCACGCACTGCTCGGACGACGTTTGCTAGATTTAACGCAGTGCCACACTATGCTTATCTCAAGCTCAAGATGCCGGTCCACGCGGCGTCATAACAGTCAATGGCAATACGGAACGCTCCTCCGAAACAGAGGAGCAAACCGCCGCCCTAGCAGCAGAAGTACAGAGCGGCCTTCTCAAGCAGCATTATAATCCAGCTGCCGAGCCCCTGGACACCATCAAGAGGGTCCGGACTACACTGACAACAGCGCGGCTCGTCAAGAGCTGACTAGCAATTCGGCCTCCGTCCCAGCCCCAATGAGGTAGTGGCATTCGTACCACGCGTACACAATTACACTCAAAATTCCATGGACATCGATGGAGGCACGAGATAACCCGGGGTCTACAATTCGGCCAGACCGATCCCGGACACACATACTTTTACTTCTTTTTCTTGTTTCAGGCACTTTTCGCGGGCCTGATGTCAAGTCCTTTAGAAGGACTGAAATACAACGGAGGCAAGCAACACAGGTGTGTAGGGTAACCTTTATACGTTCTTCTTGACGGTATTCATACTTATTTCTCAGGACCCGCTGCGCCCTATTGATTCCGGCATGTTAAATGGTCGGATACTTCTCGCACCATCTGTACAAGATACGCCTTGACGTATCCATCCAGTTATAATAAAAATGGTTCGTGGCCCAGTTCTCTGTTTTCGCTTCTTACTTCATTTTATTTCGATCTTCTTATTTGCTGCATCGACACTCTTTTACGTTAATATTCGCCAGGGGCTACCTGTCGCCCCACAATACGGCAGCACAGTCCGAACACTTCTTATATATAAGTTCGGCACCCCGAATTTAGCATTATATGCATTGGCTCTGAATAATGTCTTTGGTCAATAGTTGGGTTGCCCGGCTCCTGTGCTTGCTACCCTACGTTCCGCTCCATCGGGGGTAGTAAAGGGAGAACTACTATGATTGTGCCCTGGCTTTGACCAGACGAGCACCTCAGTAGAGAAAGCCGAAAACTGACTGTCATGATGTGGCGAGAGCGTCAGCTACTCGAGGGTTACAAATCGTTGGAGATTTTTCCGCATTACGCGAGAGATCGGCACTTCCCGATCAGATGCTGACAGTACTCTGGCTTAAACCAGGGTGCCCATGCTTTATTATAAAACTCCTATGGCTAAGTGAGGGCGTTAAAGCCATAAAGTCTGATTGCCTTGTTCGTTGCGCTAAACAACTCCTTCAAGGACCATGTAATTGGATCAAGATTGTTTAGATTCCATCCCGAACACCTCCGTACTATCTACGTGAGGGCAGAAGCCGACGACTGGCCAACCCTCAGATTACACACAACACGGCCGTACAGGAGGAGACAATTCAAAGCATAATAAAATTACTTTACAAAAACTGGCTTTGTTCCCATAATACAAGACAAAGGCAACATGAATGCAGTAAGCGAAGGCCATACGGGCATCTTCAATATAGACGGAGCGCTTGATAACGTCCAGCCGAGGACAGGCGTTCACCATCCGCCTCACGAGTCTAAAGTAGCTGCTAGGCATAGCTTCGGCTGGCCACACGGATTATCAAATCCTTAATGGCTAGTTCGGCCACCCTATGCAGCTCCACCAGCTGTTTCAGCTGATCGGTGAAGGACACGGGATGCTCTGGTGCCGCATACTGCGACCAGAATAGCTTCTCCGAAGAACCCCCTCCTTCGGCTCGATAGAACTCCAGGCGTCTGATACACTGCGTGGTAAATCCGCAAAAGCCCCTGGGGAACTCCGAACCCGGGTTAGTAAAAGGTACTGCTTCTCCGCATACTTGCTTTGCATCTTAAATGCCTTACCCGTGATCTTCTTGGCCTCCTGGATCTCCTGGAGGGCGGCCTGGGCCTCATTCCGTGCGGTCTCCATGCTCTGACGAGCCTTGGCGAGTTCGGTCCCTTGAACCGACGCATCATGCTCCAAGGCCTCGCATTTTTTCACCGCATCCTGGAGCTCCTGGTGGACTTCTTTGACCCGGGCCTTTAGCTTCTTACGGCGGCTTGCTGCTGGACAGCCTGCTCCTCGGCCTCGCCCAGGGCCTTCCTCAGGGCCTCGACCTCGGTCGCGGCTTCTGCACATATCAAATACCGCTGTCAATATACATCGCTTATCCTTTCCCGAACATATAGCAAGTCGTTCCTCACCTTGCTTCTCCTGGAGCCGAACCTTAACCTCGCCGAGCTCGTTCTCGGTCCGCTCCAGCCTCCGCTTCAGCTCGGAGACCTCGGCAGCATGCGAGGTCGCGGCCAACAGGGACGCCTGCTTATCGATACATATTCAGTCAGCCTCTTATAATTAAGGATTGATCCCTGTCCGGTTCTCCTCGCCGAACACCGGACAGCGTCTCAGGGGCTAGACTATACGGGGTTTTTCTCTTTCTTACCTCGAAACCTGTTAACAGGCTGCTGCAGGCTTCATTCAGTCGCTCTTGGCGGACTGAACCTTCTCGATCACCGCACCCATAAGGATACGGTGCTCGTCCACGATGGAGGCGCTTCGTAGCGCCCCCATCAGGTCATCTGGCGCTCCTTGGATGGACAGGAGCCACCGGTGGAGGCGACGCACCTCCCTCCTTCAAAGGGGGCTGCTCGCCCGACTCCGGAGCCATATGGTCTCCGGAATCGTATTGCTGAGGGCCGAACTGGATACGGCCCTCTTTGCCAGTCTCCATGGGGATTGGACTCCCCCATGTGAGAGTGGAGGTCCCGCCTTGTGGTGCCTCCCGGACAACGTCCTGGGCTCCTTTCGGAGCCTCCAGGATAACACTTCGGTGTCATCCCTGGCCCCGGGGGAGTCAGTAGACGGTGGTGACATTCTCGCCATCTCCGACGGAGCCAACGAACCTCCAGATGAGGATCGCTGGATAAGGTCACGGCCAGACTGCAATAGTGTGGATTAACCATGTTAGAATAATAAAAAGAAAGGGCGGATGCGCGCATAAATAAGCCATGTCACTTATGATGCAGCCTGGGGCCTAGTACGGGGCGACGCTCTGGACTACTATCAACGTCCACGCGGTTCGACCGCTGGAGCGCCCTTCCCCTTTTGGGCGCTTTTGCCTCCAGATGTGCTGAGGCCACCCTCTTCTTCTTCTCCTCGGGAGGAGGGTTGTTTTCCTCCTCCTCCTCTTCCTCGTCGTTGTCCTCAGGGACAGAGGAATGGGCCTCGTCGTCTTCGGACGTCGCGTCCGAAGTGCCCTTGCGACGGGGGCCACTCTTGGCCCCCTTGGCTTTCTTCTTGGCCTTCTTCTCCGGCGCCGTATATGGCGCCGGTACCATCTTCGCCAAGCGCGGGATGACTGGTTCTTCGGGCAACGGAGCCGGACACTGGATCCGCTTCGCCTCCACCCAGTCCTGAGAGAGCAATACTAAGATCTCAGACATCATCCTCGAAACATTTAAGTTGGGAATACGTCAAAAGTAACATACCTCGCTGGCGGGGCGGTTATAATTGTGACCACGGTCTGAGTCCGTGGCCGGTGGCTTCTGTTGCCCTTAAAGAGCAACTTCCAGGCCCCTTCGTGAGAAGTATCGAAGAGCCTTTTCAGGGTCTGGTGCTTCTTCGAATTGAACTCCCATAAAGGCGGCTTCGGCGTTGGCACGGAAGAATCCGTGGATTTAGCATCACAGGATAACGTCAACGAGCTTGACGTCCTTGGTCACCATGCTTTGAACGCGCGTCTGCAGCGCTATCAGCTCGTCAGGTGAACACCAGTCCGGACTCTTCTCGACCCAGGAGGTGAGTCGCATGGGAGCACTGGAGCGGAATTCGGCAGCTGCGGCCCAGGTGGTGCCGCGAGGTTCTGTGATGTAGAACCACTGCTTCTGCCATTCCTTTACTGTCTCCACAAAGGTGCCTTTGGGCCAGGAGACTTGGATAGCTTGCTCACCATGGCCCCTCCGCACTCCGCGTGCTGGCCATCCACCACCTTCGGCTTCACGTTGAAGACTTTGAGCCACAACCCGAAGTGGGGATGGATGCGGAGGAAGGCCTCGCACACGACGATAAGCCGAGATGTTGAGGAAGGAATTCGGGGACAAGATCATGGAAATCTATCGTAGTACATCAGCCCGCGGACGAAAGGGTGGAGTGGAAACCCTAGCCCGCGGAAGAAATGGGGGATGAATACTACCCTCTCTGTGGGCTCCGGCGTGGGGACGACTTGTCCCTCGGCTGGCAGATGATGGGCGATCTCCTTCGCCAAATATCCGGCCGCCCGGAGCTTGGTAATGTCCTCATCCTTAACAGAGGAGACCATCCACTTGCCCTGACCACCAGATCCGGACATGGTTGCTTGGGTGGAAAGGAGGTGAGAACTTGGGCGCTGGAGCTTGAGATCGGTAAGGCGGAGACAGAGAGAGAGCGTGAGGAGAGGAAGAGGGAATCCTTATCCCCTTATAAAGGAAGCAAATATTAAACGCCTCCTCACTCGCCTTAGGATTCGCCTGTTCCCTAGGGCTGTATAAACGGCACGGTTGAGTTACCCATGCCCGCATTGATGAGAATCCCGCAATAAGGGGGGCACGATCTCTGTTTCGACAAGACGTGCCAATAGCAACCGCGTCTTGAAGTGTGGAATGGCATAAGAAAAATGGTTCGAAATTATAACCGGACAGACGTGATGTTGTGTTGGAAAAAAGTTGTCAACAGATTAGATTCGTGCAAATATTATATTCTCTCTGCGGTTGTGTATGGTGTGCGTAACAAGTCAAGATACTATCATCGCATCCGAAGACTATCTTGGAGTTCGGAGAAAGGGGAACCCGCCTTGCAATGCCGAAGATAATCAGCGCGCCAAAGCCAGGTTTAGGGGCTACTGAGGGAGTCTTGGACTAAGGGGTCCTCGGGCGTCCGGCCTGTTATCCATGAGCCGGACTGATGGGTTGTGAAGACATGAAGGCCGAAGAGTGCACCGTGTCCGGATTGGACTCTACTTGGCGCGGACGGCAAGTTTGGCGACCAAAGATTCCTTCTTATGTAACCGACTCCATGTAAACCCTACATCCCCTCAGTGTCTATATAAACCGAAGGGGATAGTCTGGAAAGGACAACACATATACTCATTACCATACTCACATAGGCTAGACTTCTAGGGTTTAGCCATTACGATCTCGTGGTAGATCAACTCTTGTAATACTCATATTCATCAAGATCAATCAAGCAGGAAGTAGGGTATTACCTCCATAGAGAGGGCCCGAACCTGGGTAAACATCGTGTCCCCTGTCTCCTGTTACCATCGATCCTAGACGCACAGTTCGGGACCCCCTACCTGAGATCCGCCGGTTTTGACATCGACTCCCACCCCGTACGTCGGTTGGACCTCTACTTCGGGTGCAAGGAAGCTTATATCCAAAAAATCATGTTAAAATCTTAGCTCAATCGGATTTACGGATCTTCGCGAATATAAGAAATGGTTTTCGGCCAGATCTGGGGAATGCGAAACAGAAGAGAACAGAGAGGGAGATCCAATCTCGGAGGAGCTCCCACCCCTCCGCTGCCATAGGATACCATGGACCAGAGGGGTAATTCTCCTCCCCATCTAGGGGGGAGGCCAAGGAAGAAGAATAAGTAGGGGGCTCTCTCCCCCTCGCTTCCGGTGGTGCCGGAGTGCCACCGGGGCAACGATCGAGATGGTGATCTACATCAAAAATCTTGCTACCGTCATCACCAACTCTCTCCCCCTCTATGCAGCGGTGTAACACCTCTTCTCCCCAGTATAAACTCTACTTAAACATGGTGCTCAAATCCATATATTATTTCCCAATGATCTATGGTTATCCTATGATGTTTGAGTAGATCCGTTTTGTCATGTGGGTTAATCATGATCTTGGTTGGTATGATTGTATATTTTATTTATGGTGATATCCTACCATGCCCTCCGTTCTCGCGCAAATGTGAGGGGGCCCGCTGTAGGGTGTTGCAATATGTTCATGGTTCGCTTACGGTGGGTTGCGAGAGTGACAGAAACTTAAACCCGAGTAGGTGGGGTATGACGTATGGGAATAAAGAGGACTTGATACTTAATGATATGGTTGGGTTTCATGACCTTAATGATCTTTAGTAGTTGCGGATGCTTGCTAGAGTTCCAATCATAAGTGCATATGATCCCAGTAGAGAAAGTATGTTAGCTCATGCCTCTCCATCATGTAAAATTGCAAGAATGATTATCGGTACTTGTTATCGATTGCCTAGGGAAAAATAACTTTCTTGTTGACAAAATCTCTCTACCAAAACTAACTTAGTCGTGTCTTTATTTAAACAGCCCCTAGATTTTATTTATGTGCTCTTTATTATCTTGCAAACCTTTCCTATCACACCTACAAAGTACTTCTAGTTTCATACTTGTTCTAGGTAAAGCGAACGTCAAGCGTGCGTAGAGTTGTATCAGTGGTCGATAGAACTTGAGGGAATATTTGTTCTACCTTTAGCTCCTCGTTGGGGTTGACACTCTTATTTATCGAAAAAGGCTACAAACGATCCCCTATACTTGTGGGTTATCACGTCCCAAACCAAAACATTGTCCCCCCTTAGTTCCCCCTCCCTCCGTTTCCCCATTCATACTCTGTGGGTGCCAAAACGCCCTCTCCACCAGCCGTGAAACCCCAACCTCCTCCGTCCTCCACCCCATCGCGCCCAATCCACCGTCGCCCTCCTCCATCACGCTGGAGCTGGTACCCCGATGTCGTCGTCCAATGCAACCGCAACCGCAACGCCCTCAAGGACTTAGCAGCTGAAGCTGAGGTAGAGCCGCCTCCATGATGCCGACGCCGACGTGGGCCGTACCAGAACCACTTCGACCATGCCGTCCTACGCCTCACCGCTTCCGCTCCACTGTCGCAACCGTCCACCGCATCAGAGTTGTTCCTGCTACGCCGTCGTTCGCCGCCTCAAATCTGGTTCCCCGCCGCCGACAGACGGCCACCACACCACACTCAAGAACTTGGCCATGGGTTCGTCCAAGGCTCCACCATGCTCCACAACTTCTCATTTCCAGCGAACCACAAGAAGATCGTTGGAAAAAACAGAAGGAGGACACAGCACTGCCAGTAGAAAGAGGTACTCCTCTTCCCTTATTCATGCAAATCTTACGTCTCTTCTCACACCGTATTCATCCCACGAAAGAAACTAGTTGAGCGCTTCTTACTGCATCTTCTTCGTGATACTAAATGCAAAAGGTTTCCTCCCATTTACTATTTCACCTTTGCTAGAGGTCAGTAGCCTTCCTGGATTTCAATTCAGGGTTAGTAGAATCGCAATTAAAAGAAGTAGCACCCGCTTAGGCGCGCGAAGCACCTAGTCCGCCTGTTCGCCGGGGAAGCGGCGCATCGGTGTCTATCATAGGGGTGTGGGGCGCAGGAGCTGCTTGCGCCTGATCTGGAGGTCGACGGGACTTGAAGGGATGGAAGGGGGCGGTGCCAAGCATGGCGGTGCGGTGAGGTCGAGGAGAGGGCGGAGGCAGGGGACTGCCAGTGGTCGCTGGCGTTTCGAGGAAGATCGTAACATTGACATGGCGATCTTCCCGTTCTTTGTACATCGGATGGTGCAGAAAAAATGGACTGACCTATTTGTTTTCAGTCGACTGTTATTATCATAGGACCACACCTTGTGGTGTGCTGGAGGGGCATCTGCATTTCCCAGCCATCCTTGTGCTCATATTTCAAAATCCTAGAATCTAGTAATTTCGTGTGCCATGCATGTTGTAGAGCTATCATATGTCTCCCTTCATTTATTTCTCACCGACCTGCTATCTGCTACCTTTACACTGTACTACTTGTGCACACACTTCACCCATACTCACACTATTGTTTTTTTATGCATGGGTATTTCAGACTCTGACGCAGTGTTGATGAATACAAAAAAAGAAAAGACAGAAGTCACTCCAGTGTAATTCGAAGATAAGCACTAAGCATTTCAGCGCTCTAAAGGGTGCAGTGCCAGTAGATGGAGACAGTAAACGTAGCTTTGCAGTTGATGATCTCAATTGCCACACACAACCATCCTAGTTGCTTGCTTTAACTTCGTGTTGTCAAATATGGTTGCATGTTGCATATGGTGTCTAGCTTGTATTGCTTTCAATTTGGTTTAACTTGCATCTGCTTACTTTACACATTATACCTTTGATAATGACATGCCTTCCTTTTTTGATACATAATACATATGTTTATTAACCATGTTTGTACATCAAACTAATGCTCTTTTGTATCCCTCATCAATCACTTATGATGAGACAGTCACCCAGTGGGTTGCTGTGAGACGCGCTACTCGTTTAAAGAGTGCAGTGTCATCCTCCCCACATGATTCTCAAGAAACAGCAAGGCTAAATGAAGATAGTCAATGTAGCCCTCTAGTTGATGACTGCAATTCCCCCCACACCACCATCGCAAGTCTTTCTCTTACTTGGTAGTGTGATATGTAGTTGCATGTTGCATATGGTGTCTACCTTGTAATGCTTCTAATTAGGGTAAATTGCATCTGCTTAGTTAACACATTATACCTGTGAATATGACATGCCTTCCTATTTTTGGTACATATTATGTCTTTCTTTTAACCATGTTCTTACATCAAACTACTTTTCTTGTGTATCCCTCATCAATCACTTCCGACGAGACACCTTCAAGTTGACAGTGTAATATTGGTTGCATCTTGCATATCATTTCAAACATGTATTGCCTCTTATTTGTTGAAGTGCCACTTATAATAAGACACATCTAACTTGGTAGAGTGATTTTGGTTGGATCTTTCATATGGTGTCTAGATTGCATTGCTTCCAATTTGTTGAAATGCCTTCTGCTTAGCGTTTTTCATACATATTCCATCCTCCTACAATGTGGTTGCCATACATAAAAGTTGTGTTCGTCAGTATCATGCATCAACGAATTTGGAAGTGCGAATTTCATTCATTTTTCTTGTGTGTTTACTTGACAAGGCAAAATCTAAAAGGACGAAGGCACGGAATGATGGTGGTCCTCTGGAGCAACCAAAAAAGATGATCTCTGCAGATTCTCCTACTACTCCTACTGCAATGCAAGTTCCAAATCTCATCTTCCCTACTCCATAACCCCAGGTGCTTCCTCTAACATGGCAGTGTGATATCTGGTTGCATGTTGCATATGGTGCCTAGCTTGTATTGCTCCTAATTTGTTAAATTGCATCTCTTGAGCTTACACATTATACATGTGAATATGACACGCCTTCCTGTTTTTGGTACGTACTACATCTGCCTATCACACCATGTTCTTACATCAAACTACTGTTCTTGTGTATCCTGCATCTATCGCTTATGATGAGACAGTCACGCCCGTGGGTTAGTATGAGACGCGCTACTCTTATAAAGAGTGCAATTTCATCCTCTCCACATGATTCTCAAGAAACAGCAAGCCTAAATGAAGATATTGAACGTAGCTCTGTACTTGAAGACCGCACTTCCCCTACACCACCATCGCAGGTGCTTGCTCTAACTTCGCAGTGTGATATGTGGTTGCATGTTGCATATGGTGTCTAGCTTGTAATGCTTCTAATTAGGGTAAATTGCATCTGCTTAGTTTACACATTATACCTGTGAATATGACATGCCTTCCTATTTTTGGTACACACTACATCTATGTGTTAACCATGTTCTTACATGAAACTACCTCTCTTCTGTACCTTGCATCAATCACTTACGATGATACATCTTTATTTGTTGCATATTGCATATTATTTCTAGCATGTTGCTATGTATTGCTTCTAATTTGGTCAAATACATTTGTTGGGCCACCCTTTTAATTTGGCAGAGTGATATTGGTTTCATCTTTCATATGGTTTCTAGCTTGCATTGCTTCTAACTAGTTCAAACACCTTGTTCTTTGTTTACACTTTATACATCATACATGTCAATATGTCATGTCGTCCTATTTTTCATACATATTCCATCCTCCTATCATGCAGCTGCTTTACATGAAAGTAGTGTTTGTCAGTATCATGCATCAATGAGTTCTGAAGAGCAAATTTTATTCCTTTTTTTTATGGGTTTGACTTGACAATGCAAAATCAAAAAAGCGGAAGGAAAAGAGTAAGGAAGGCGATGCTGGTGGTCCTCTACAGCAACGTAAACGGAGCATCTGTACGGATTCTCCTTGTACTGCTAGTGCATTACAAGTTCCAAGTCTCTGCTCCCTTAATCCATCATCCAAGGTTCTTGCTCTAACTTGGAAGTGTGATATCTGGTTACATGTTGCATATGGTGTCTAGCTTGTATTGCTCCTAATTAGTGTAAACTGCATCTGCTTAGCTTACACATGATACATGTGAATATGACACGCTTTCCTGTTTTTGGTACATACTATATGTGTCTATCACAACATGTTCTTACATGAAACTACTCTTCTTGTGTATCCTGCATCAGTCACATATGATGGGGCACCTCTAAGTTGGCAGTGTGATATTGGTTTGCGTCTTGAATATGATTTCTAGCATGTAGTGCTTCTAGTTTGATGAACGCCACCTATGATGAGATAGTTTTAACTTGGCAGAGTGATATTGATTGCACCTTCCATATGGTGTCTAGCTTGCAGTGCTTCTAATTTGTTGAAGTGCCTTCTGCTTAGTTACCACATCATAGGTGTGAATATGTCAAGCCATCCAGTTTTCTGTACATATTCCATCCTCGTATCATGACTTTGCCTTTCATCATAGTAGTGTTCGTCAGTATCATGCATGAATGAGTTCTCAAGAGCGAATTTTATTCCTTTTTCTTGTCGGTTTGACCTTACAATGCAAAGTCAATAAAGTAGAAGGAAATTGGTAATGCATTGGAATATGGTGGTCCTTACGAACAACTGAAATGGAGGGTCTCCACAAATTCTACTCCGCCATCCTCCCAACAAGATTCGCAAGACAATGCAAGGCTAGACAGCCAACGTAGTTGTGTAGATGATGAGCACATCTCCCCTACTCCACTATCACAGGTGCTTGCTCTAACTTGGCACTATTATATGTGGTTGCATGTTGCGTATGATGTCTAGCTTGTATTGCTTCTAACTTTGTTGAATTGCATCTACTTACTTTACACATAATGCCTGTGAATATGACACGTGTTCTTGTTTCTAGAACATACTATATCTGATCACACCATGTTCTTACATCGAACTATTGTTCTTGCATATCCCGCAACAGTCACTTATGATAAGGCACCTTTAAGTTGCCACTGTGATATTGGTTGTGGTTTGCATATGATTTATAGCATGTACTACTTCTAATTTGTTGAAACGCCAGATAGTTTGAACTTGGCAGAGTGATATTGGTTGCACCTTTCATATGGTTTCTAGCTTGCAGTGCTTCTAATTTGTTGAAATGCCTTCTGCTTAGTTACCACATCATAGGTGTGAATATGTCATGCTGTCCTGTTTTTCGTACATATTCCATCCTCGTATCATGTGTTTGCCTTTCATCCAAGTAGTGTTCATCAGTATCATGCATGAATGAGTTCTGGAGAGCAAATTTCATTCCTTTTTCTTATCAGTTTGACTTCACAATGCAAAATCAATATAGCTGAAGGAAATTAGTCCGACAGTGGATGGTGGTGGTCCTTCAGAGCAACTGAAACAAAGGGTCTCTATAGATTCTACTCCCCCATCCTACCAACAAGATTCGCAAGACAACACAAGGTTGGACAGTCAACGTAGCTGTGTAGATGATGAGCACATCTCCCCTACTCCACCATCATAGGTGCTTGCTCTAACTTGGCACTATTATATGTGGTTGCATGTTGCGTATGATGTCTAGCTTGTATTGCTTCTAACTTTGTTGAATTACATCTGCTTACTTTACACATAATGCTTGTGAATATGACATATGTTCCTATTTCTAGAACATACGTGTAGATGATGAGCACATCTCCCCTACTCCACCATCACAGGTGCTTGCTCTAACTTGGAATTGTTATATGTGGTTCCGTGTTTCGTATGATGTCTAGTTTGTATTGCTTCTGATTTTGTTGAATTGCATCTACATAGCTTACAACTTATACCTGCAATGATCACTTACCCATAAGACACATTTAACTTGGGAGTGTGATGTAGGTTGCATCTTGCATTGTCTTCTAGCTTGTACTGCTTCAAATTTCTTGAAATGGCACTTACGACGAGACACTTTTTACGTGATAGAGTGATATTGGTTGTATGTTCATATGGTGCCTAGCTTTCATTTCTTCTAATTTTGTTGAAATGCCTTCTTCTTACTGTTTTTCATACATATTCCATCCTCCTATCGTACGTCTGAATATGCAATGTTGTCTTTTTTGTATATATTCTATCCTCCTATCCTACGCTTGCCTTACATCAAAGTAGTGTTCGTCTGTATGATGCATCAACCAGTTATCCAGAGCTAATTTTATTCATCTTCTTTCGGTTTTGACTTCATAAGGAAATATCAGAAAATAGGAAGGAAAAGAGTAAGTTAGGGGATGTTGGTGGTCCTCCGGACCGACGCAAACAGAGACTCTCTAGATTTTCCATTGCTACTGCTAATGAAATTGAAGTCCCAAGTCTAGATGATGAGTTCATCTCCCATACACCACCATCGCATGTGCTTGCTCTAAGTTGACAGTGTGATAATTGGTTTCATGTTGCATATGTTGTCTAGCCTGTATTTCTTCTATTTTGATTAAATTGCACCTGCTGAGTTTATATGTTATACATGTTCATATGACATGCCTTTCTGTGTCTAGAATACACTGCATCTATCAATCATACCATGTTCTTACATCAAAGTACTGCTGTTGTGTATCCCGCATCAGTCACTCATGATTGGACGCTTTTAACATGGTAGTTTGATAGTGGTTGCATCTTGCATTGATTTCTACGTTGTACTGCTTCTAATTTTTCGAAATTCCACTTATGACAAGACACTTTTAACTAGGCAGAGTGATATTGGTTGCATCTTTCATATGTTGTCTAGCTTGCATTACTTCTATTTTCTTGAAAATCCTTCTGCTTAGTTTACACATTGTAGCTGTGAATATGTCACGCCGTCCTGTTTTTCTTACATATTCCATCCTCATACGATTGTCTTACATCAAAGTATTGCCTGTTTGTATCATGCATCAATGATTTCTGAAGAGCGATTTTATTCTTTTGTGTTGTGGGTACGGCTTGACATGGCAAAGTCAAAAAAGAGCAAGGAAAAGAATATAGTAGGGAATGGTGTTACTCGTTGGGTGAAACAGAAAAGGATCTGCCCTTGTGATTCTGCTGGTACTTATAGTGCAATAGAAGGTCCAAGTCCACCGGCTAAATCTACAAACACAGTATCACCTACTCCACTAGCTGCAGCATCCACTTCAACTGTACCAGCATCTCAACGAGTTACTCGTTTGTTTGCTCTGGAACTGGCTAGTTCCCAAGCTGCCTTCACACCTAACACTACTTTGGAAGCACTGCTGACACAACAGGACTTGGCAAGATCAGATGAACCTCATGAGCATCAACACCAAGACGGTACTTGATCGAGTCAAGTTGCAGTTGCATGCTCCTTTATATGTACTCTCACAGTTTGATGTGCACTAACACTTTCCATATTCGTTGTTGAACTAGCACCATGGCACAAGCGGAAACAAACATCATGGATAATGCTTGACAGATTAACAAAATCTAAAGGAGGAAGAATGGAGATCCATTTTGCGGCAGGTTTAAAAAGGCCACGTGATGCTACAGAGTCAGCCAAGTTCGTATCAGAGGCAACCATTGCCGTTAGGTGTCATGCACGTATCCTCCCAACGTGGATCCAGTATAGGAATGAGAAAGACAATACCCAATTTAACACCTTCCTTCACCATTTATCCGTAAGTAATGTTATTCATCGCAATTTGTAATATTGTCTTGCTCTGTGCCATACTTTCTAGATTCCTCCTAATAAGAATCACATTCTTTTTTCAATCGATGAGGTTCAAGTTGGATCCGAAAGATGGTGCAACTAAACAAGCATGCACTCATGTTTTTCAGTATGATCTGCGACAGTATCGGTACCACCTTAGAAAATCTCACTTTAAAGGCAAGGCTAACAATGAAATCGCCCAAACATCTCTAGTGGAATATATTATATATGAAGACTAGACAGCCCTTCTTAAACACTGGTCTGATCCAAAGTATCAGGTAGGGTATATGTATTTGATCAGACCACATATTGAACTTGTATTTATGTATGTGCCTTACAAGTGTATCTTCTTCTAGGCTAACTATTTGAAGAACAAGACCCACCATTCTAAAGTGAAATTCCAACAGAGAACAGGATCTCGTAGGTATATTTCACACTGCGAGGCTCTTGTAAATAGCTGCTGGTTCCTTCTTTTTCGGTGCCATATTATCGTATCTATATTGACTTGTTCCAAATACAGAGGAAAGCCCATGCGGACCAAAAAGAACCTTAACCAAATGCAGTGCAAATCTTCAAGGATTGCCACACCAGCAAGATGAAGGGCATGAGCACACCAGTTCAAGCCGCTGTTGTAAGTCCTTAGTCCTCCTGCCTTTGAACTAATTGGTACTGTGATGTGTTCATTTAACTGCTTGGTTTGCAGCCAATGTCAGTTACTTTGTTCACTTTTATACACAGTTGTCTTAACGTATCATTTCACCTTACATGGTTTAAAAGAGATGGAGGATATTCTTTTGGTCTTGATCTGTAATCTAGTTGTGATGTTCACGTGCACAGACAATGATACAATAGCATGTTTGTTTTATATCTGTTTGCCCATGATATGAATGATGTCATACTATGTTCATCCTACTTTAAACCATGTCTCTTTATCCTTAGATGTCAATGAATGTGAGGAAATAGACAATACAGTAGGCATTCTACACGGACATATGTTCCGAAACTGATTTTATTATGTAGTTGGCACTACAATACATGCTAATGTATTACAGTAGTTCACCAAAATAAGTTATGTATAAACGTGAAACATACTTTGTTTGTTTTTGTCTCATTAGTAACTTATCCGGTACACTAATCTACAAGTTGAAACTTTCAGCAAGCTATGGAACAAATTATTGAATAGCCACAACCACCTGAAGATGACGAGGCTACCACACGCACAATGTCACCTCTTGTTGCAGCGTGTCAGTATCTCTCCACTAACAGTGCAAAAAGCACCTTCCTGCGTAATTCTGGGTTGGTTGTCAAGGTAACCTCGTCCAAATCACCTATTGAACAAAATCTTCCGGCTAGGCAGAGTGGTATATCTATGCTCTAGACACAAGTCTAATCCCTAATGGACGTTATTTCAGAAACAAGAATAGTGGTTGACAAATGTCGTGAAGATATGAATGGTTTTGAAACCAGACTATCAGACATTTGCTTCGTTGTTCAAGAGAAATGGCGGAAAAGGGGGAAGATCATGCTGCTCCATCAGATTCTACAGCCTGAAACATTAGCACTCAGGTCAAATGATCTGTGCTTCTATACATCTGATGGTGCTTTTATCTGCAAGGACTGTAAACTTTATGCCAACAGGCCTTTTGTTGTATGGTTGGAATTTATTTTGTTGTGATACAACATTTATGATGCCGCCAAAGGCTACAGTAATTACGATGCTATTTTTGTATAATGTAGGTTTGTCTTAGTAATGTATTCGTCCGAAAGCTTCGTAGGAGCCTAACATGCCAACATTCGTCGGGCCCATTCCAATTGGGCTAAAAACAATTCTGGGCTGAAATTTGCATGTAGCCCACTAAAATATCTGGGCCTAAATCAGCATAAGCTTTCATATTTTTCTGGTAGGCATGTGCCCATAGTGGGCCTTTAACAGGCCTAAACATAATTTGGGCCCTTAGTAATAATAGGTCGTTTACTGGTGTAAATATCTCGAGCCCATAAAAACATGGGCCTTAAATAGGCCGAAAGTAAGATTGGGTCCTAATTGTACCAAATAACCCACTAGTCTTAGCAGGCCGAAATGGTGGCCCATTTACAATGTGGATTGTCCACAGGCCGAAATTCAGACGGGCCGTAAATGCGCCGACCTACTACACGGACCTTTAATAGGCCGGAAGTTCGGTCGGGCTTGATTAGTGCCATTTTTATATGGGCCGTTAATAGGCCCGATGTGACGTTGGGCCACATATGGCCCATGGATTTCATCCGACGTTAACAGGCCAAAAGTCACAACAGGCTGAAGTGTTCCAAATATATAGTGTGCCTATAGCAGGCCGAGTGTCAGACATGGCCGAATATGACCTATATCCTTCATGGTCGTTTATGGGACGAAAGTTTCAATGGCCTATAAATGGGCCAAATGAAGCAGGACCTTTAACAGGCCAGAAACACACCGGGCCATAATTCGGCCCAAATACTTAGCGGACTGTTAACAGGCCAGAAGTGACCATGGGCCACGATGATGACAAGTTTAGGACGGGCCATTGACGAGCCGATTTAACACTAGCCATATGGACCTTAACTGAGAATGTTGGGCCTTTAGCTGGGCCGGCCCATTATGGTCTGCAAAATCTTGTGGGCCTTTACCTAGGCCGGCCCATTATGGTCCGCTAAATCATGTGGGCCTTTAGTTGGGCCGGCCCATTTAATCTTTATGGGCCACTTTTGGGCCGGTCCACATGTCAACATATCATAGGCACATCTCGCCCATTGGATGAGTGACACATGTGCCAACGCTGAGCTGACACATGGTTCCGTCAGCCAATGAGAATTTTACACGTGGAAAATCGGCATTGGTCGTGGCTGTTAGCGGGTTATCGGATCCAAAACCGGACCTGATAGCTTAATGGCGACCCGTTACGGTGGATGCTGTTGGGGAATGTAGTATTTCAAAAAAATTCCTACGATCATGCAAGATCTATCTAGGAGATGCATAGCAATGAGAGGGGAGAGTGTGTCTACGTACCCTCGTAGACCAAAAGCGGAAGCATTTAGTAACGTGGTTGATGTAGTCAAACATCTTCACAATCCAACCGATCAAGTACCGAACGCACGGCATCTCCATGATCTGCACACATTCAGCTCGGTGACGTCCCTCGTACTCTTGACCCAGCTGAGTCCGACGGTGAGTTCCGTTAGCACGACGGCGTGTTGACGTTGATGATGAAGTTACCGACGCAGGGCTTCGCCTAAGCACAATGACAATATGACCGAGGTGCAAAACTGTGGAGGGGGGCACCGCACACGGCTAAAGATCAACTTGTTTGTCTATGGGGTGCCCCTCCCTCGTATATAAAGGAGGGGAGGAGGAGGAGGGCCGGCCTCAAGGGTCGCTCCTAAAGGGGGATTCCTACTCCTAGTAGGAGTAGGTTTCCCACTTTCCTAGTCCAAGTAGGAGAAGAAGGAAGGAGAGGAAGAAGAGAAGGAAAGGGGGGCCGGCCCCCCTAGCCCTAGTCCAATTCGGTTTGGGCTAGGGGGAGCGCGCCACCTCTTGGCCTGCCTCCTCTCTTCCACCACTAGGCCCATAAGGCCCAATAACTTCCCGGAGCGGGTTCCGGTAACCTCCGGTACTCCAAAACTTATCCGAAACGACCCGAACCATTCCGGTGTCTGAATGTAACCTTCCAATATATGAATATTTATGTCTCGACCATTTCAAGACTCCTCGTCATGTCCGTGATCTCATCCGGGACTCCAAACAACCTTCGGTGCATCAAATCACATAACTCATAATACATATCGTCATCAAACGTTAAGCGTGCGGACCCTACGGGTTCGAGAACTATGTAGACATGACCGAGACACATCTCCTGGAAATAACCAATGGCGGAACATAGATGTTCATATTGGTTCCTACATATTCTACGAAGAACTTTATCGGTCAAACCGCACAACAACATATGTTGTTTCCTTTGTCATTGGCATGTTACTTGCCCGAGATTCAATCGTCGGTATCGTCATACCTAGTTCAATCTCGTTACCGGAAAGCCTCTTTACTCATTCCGTAATGCATCATACCATGACTAACTCATTAGTCACATTGCTTGCAAGGATTATAGTGATGTGCATTACAGAGAGGGCCCAGAGATACCTCTCCGATACACGGAGTGACAAATCCTAATCTCGATCTATGCCAACTCAACAAACACCATCGGAGACACCTGTAGAGCACCTTTATAATCACCCAGTTACGTTGTGATGTTTGATAGCACACAAGGTGTTCCTCTGGTATTCGTGAGTTGCATAATCTCATAGTCATAGGAACATGTATAAGTCATGAAAAAGCAATAGCAATAAACTAAACGATCATAGTGCTAAGCTAACGGATGGGTCTAGTCCATCACATCATTCTCTAATGATGTGATCCCATTCATCAAATGACAAAACATGTCCATGGCTAGGAAACTTAACCATCTTTGATTAACAAGCTAGTCAAGTAGAGGCATACTAGGGACACTCTGTTTGTCTATGTATTCACACATGTACTAAGTTTTCGGTTAATACAATTCTAGCATGAATAATAAACATTTATCATGATATAAGGAAATATAAATAACAACTTTGTTATTGCCTCTAGGGCATATTGTTGGTGTCAAACCGGCAGATCTCGGGTAGGGGGTCCCAAACTATGCGTCTAAGGTTGATGGTAATAGGAGACAGGGGACACGATGTTTACCCAGGTTCGGACCCTCTCTATGGAGGTAATACCCTACTTACTGCTTGATTAATCTTGATGAATATGAGTATTACAAGAGTTGATCTACCTCGAGATCTTACTGGCTAAAACCCTAGAAGTCTAGCCTATGTGATAATGATTGTCTCTGCCTCTATGAACTAAACCCTCCGGTTTATATAGACACCGGAGGGGACTTGGGTTATACAAATTCGGTTACAGAGAAAGGAATGTTCATATCCGAACACCAAACTTGCCATCCACGCCAAGGAGAGTCCCATCCGGACACGGGTGAGATTCTTCAGTCTTGTATCTTCATAGTCCATCAGTCCGGCCCATGTCCATCAGGCCGGACGCCCGAGGACCCCTTTGTCCAGAACTCCCTCATTAGCCCCTAAACCAGGCTTCAATGACGAGTTGTCCGGCGCGCAGATTGTCTTCAGCATTGCAAGGCGGGTTCCTCCTCCGAATACTCCAACATAGTCTTCGAACACCACGAACGTGTCTGGATCTGCAAAACAAGTACCACACACCACCGCAGAGAGTATAATATTTCACGAGTCCAATCTGCTGTCAACTTTTTCGTAACGTGATATCACGTCCCTGCCCTGTTTTTATTTCAAACTATTTTTCGGCCTGCCGCTCCATATTTCGAGATGCGGTTTTATTGGCACATCTTGTCAAAGCAGGGATCGTGTCCCCTTATTGCAGGATTCTCATCAATACGGGTATGGGTAATCCAACCGTGCCACCAGCACAGCCCCTGGGGAATAGGCTAGTTTTATGGCGAGTGGGGAGGCGCTTGATATTCACTACCTTTATAAGGAGATAAGGATTCACATCTTTCACCCACGCCTTCACTCTTTCCGCCTACCCACTCTCGAGCTCTAGCGCCCAAGTTCTCATCTTTTCTGCCTCAAGGAAGCACTCCGACCATGTCCGGAGCGCAGGGCAAGTGGATGGCCTCCACCGTCAAGGAGAAGGACATCACCCAGCTTCGGGAGGCCGGATATTTGGCCAAGGAGGTCGCCCATCGGCTTCCGACCGAGGGACAGATTGTCCCTACCCCGAAGCCCCATGAGAGGGTAGTTTTCATCCTCCACTTTGTCCGCGAGCTGGGATTTCCACTCCACCCCTTCGTCCGCGGGCTCATGTTCTACTATGGGCTGGATTTCCATGATCTAGCCCCAAATTTCTTCCTCACTATCTTGGCGTTCATCGTCGTTTGTGAGGCATTCCTCCACACCCCACCCCACTTCGGATTGTGGCTAAAGACCTTTAATGTGAAGCCGAAGGCGGTGGGTGGCGAACACGCAGAGTGTGGAGGCGCCATGGTGAGCAAAATGTCCAACGTCCCGTGGCCCAAAGACACCTTCGTGGAGACCGTCAAGGGGTGGCAGAAGTTTTGGTTCTACATCACAGAGCCCCGTGACACTACCTGGGCCGCGGCTCCCGAATTCAAATCCGGGGGCCCCAATGCGGCTTACCTCCTGGCAAGAGAAGGGCCTGGATTGGTCCTCGTCAGACGATCTGACAACGCTTCAGACGCGCATCAGGAGCATGATGGACAAGAATGTCAAGCTTGTCGATGTGATTCAGGTGATGCTAGTTCGTCGGATCCTTCCATGCCAGAGCCGGGCTTGCCACCTATGGGAGTTCGATCCGGCCGAGCACAAGACCTTGCAACGGTTCTTCGGAACTACGCATGAAGATATCTGGAAGGTGCTCTTCAAGGCCAACGAGACATGGCCGAAGACGACCGAGGGCCGTGGGCACGACCTGCCCATCCCGCCAGTTCGATAAGTTTTCCGTGTTTCAAGGTGTATCCTTACTTGCTTACTCAAGTAGGATGTACAAACTTCCCTATTTGTTTTTTCAGGGTTGGACAAAGAAAGTGGAGCGGATTCAGTGTCCGGCTCCGCTGCCCGAGGAACCAGCCATCCTGCTTTTGACGAAGATGCTGGTTCCGGCGCCCTACAAGGCGCTGGAGAAGAAGGCCAAGGGGACCAGCGGTGGCCTCCGTCCCAAGTGTACTTTGGACATGGCGTCCAAAGACGCCGAAACACACTCCTCTGCCGCCGAAGATGACGAGGAGGAGGAAGAGGAAGAAGAAGAAGAAAGCAACTCCCCCTCCCCGAGGGGGGAAAGAAGAGGGCAGCCTCCAGAGATCTAGAAGCGGATGCATCCAAGAAGGGGAAGGCCTCCCTCGCGGATAGCTCCGCATGGGACATCAATAGCATCCCAGAACGGCGCCCCCGAGATAAGCCCTTGGTCGAATCGTGAGTATCTGAAGACCCTGACACATTCATATATCAGCATCTTTACTTCATAATTTTAACATGTACAATCATGCGCTTGCAGTCCGGCTCCTTCCGCCCTCGAGCAATCCTCGTCTTTGGGAACTCGTTGGACCCGAAGGTGATGGAAAACGGGTCCCTTTCGGCGGCCTCCTCTCCTAGGGCAATGGATGACACCGAAGTGTTACCCTGAAGGATCCCAGGCCAGGGAGAGACACAGGAGGCCATCAGGGCGGCGTTAGAGGGCGAGATCTCGGCCGCCAAACACATGGGGGAGCAGATCCCCATGGAGACTGGCGATGGGGGCCATGTCCAACTCGGCCCCCAGCCGAATATGGTCCCGGAGACCTATACGGCTCCGGAATCCGGCAAGCAGCCTCCTTCATCGGAAGGAGGTGTGCCCATTCTGCCAATGACCTCTGTCCAACCAGAGGCACCGGATACTATACTGGAAGCGCTATGAAGTGCTTCCATCATTGAGGAACACTGTACCCTCATGGGTGTGGTGATTGAGAAGATTCGGTCCGTGAAGAGCGGACTGGCCGAAGCATGCACAAGCCTTTTAACAGGCTTTGAGGTAAGCATTGCAATTTGTGAAAAGAAAGTCACAGTATAGACAGTAGCCCCTGAGACTCTGTCCGGTGTTTGGAAAGAAGAGCCAAACAGAGGATCAAATATTTTTTCACAGGAGACTAACCAGATATGTCTATGTGAATAAGAAGGTGTCGCTGGTAGCCGCGACTTCTCATGCTGCCGAAGTTTCCGGATTGAGGCAGAGTCTAGAGCGGGCCGAGGAAGAGCTCGGCTGAGTGAAAAAGCAGCTGGCGGACAAGCAGGGTATGTAATGACCTATTCAGATATAGCAAGATATGAATTGCTTGTGTTGATCGTATGATAATTTGTAGGGGCGATGTCCGAGGTGGAAACCCTCAAGGCAGCGCTGGCCGAAGCCCGAAAGAGGGCGGTAGATGAACAGGTCGCCCATGAAAAGCACGAGGCCAGGGTCGGTGAGGTCCAGCAGGAGTTACAGGATGCTGTGAAGAAATGCGAGTCCTTGGAGCATAAGAATGCGGACCAAGAGTCCGAACTTGCTAAGGCCCGTCAAAGTGCACAAGAGGCTCGGGTCGAAGCCCAGGGCGCCCTCCAGGAAATCCAAGAGGCCAAGAAAATTGCGGCGGGTAAGGCTTTTATTATGCAGAGCAAGTATGTGAAGAAGAGATATCTCTTGCTAACACGGATTTGGAGTTCTCCAGGGGCATTTGCGGATCTGCCACGCAGTGTTTCTGACGGTGCAGAATTCTTCCGAGCCGAAGAGGGGAGCTCAACAGAGAAGCTGTTCTGGTCACAATACCTTGTGCCAGACCATCCGGTGCCTTTTAGCGACCAGCTAAAACAGCTGGTCGAGCTGCATAGGGTGGCCGAACTAGCCATGGAGGATTTAATAATCCGGTTGTGGCCTGCAGAAGCTATACCCGGCAGCTACTTCGGACTCATGAAGCGGCTGGTCAATGCATGTCCTCGGCTTCACGCCATCAAGCGGTCGGTCTGCATAGAAGGTGCGGGGACGGCCTTCGCCCGTGTCAAGATACAATGGGCGAAGATGGACACCGTCAAGCTTGCAACCGAAGGACCGCCCGCGGGCAAGGAGCACCGCACGCCCGAGCGGTATTTTGAAGATGTTCTAAAGGGATCCAGCATTGTGGCGGAGCAATGTGCTAAGGACATTATTTTTGAATGAATACATTCATGTTATCCCGTCCTGTATGATGAAAACAAGGCTGATATGTAATATAATGCTTTGTTGTTTATTATTTAAAATTTTACCTCCTGTGTGACCATTTTATCAAGTCTGAGAGTTGGCCAGTCGTCGGCTTCAGCCCCCATGTAGGTAGTACGAGGGTGTTCGGGATTAATCTAAACACTCTTTATCCAAGAATTTGGTCCTTGAAGGAGGTGTTTAGCGCAACGAACCAGGCAATTGGACTATGTGGCTTTATCACCCTAACTTAGCGATAGGAGTTTGACAATAAAAATTTAGGCGCAGCCCCTAATATCCGAACTAGTGTGCTGTAAACACCTGATCGGATAGGAACCGATTCATCGCATAATGCGGGAAAAATCGCTAAAGATTTGAAACCTCCGAAGAGCTGACCGGCTCACGCCGCATCATGACAGTCAGTTTTCGGCTTTCTCTAGTGAGGTGCTCATCCGGATAAACCAGGACACAATCGCAGTAGTTCTCCCTTTACTACCCTAGCCGATATAGCTGAACATAAGGTAGTAAGCACAGGAGCCGGGCAACCCAACTATTAACCAAAGACATGATTCGGAGCCAATGCATATAATGCTAAATTTGGGGTGACGAACTATATTGTAAAAAGTGTTTGGACTTTGTTGCCATATTATGGGGCGCAATGAAGCTCCTGGCGGATTAAAGCGTACCAAAGTGTACGGGTGCGATTTGATAAGATTATCAAAAGAGCAAGCTAGTGTCATAGAAGTTGGGCTGCAAACTGTTTCCATTATAGTTTGATTAATACGTCGAAGCGTATTTGTACAAGTAGTGCAATAAGCAACAGGGCTATTTAATATGCCACAACCAAGGGAGAGCTGTGTGCGGGTCCTGAAAACAGGTAGAGTGATCGTTAAAGAGACCACCTAGAAATTCCCTTATACGTCAGTGCTTTTTGCCGTCTTGGTGTATCTATCCTTTCGAAAGGACTTGTGATCAGGACGTCAGGAAGGGCCTATGGAAAAGAAACCTGAAAAGGGAAAAAAGAAAGAAAAAGTGAAAGTGAAAGTATGTGTGTCCAGGGGAGGTCGAGCTGTATTATGGATCACAATCTAGTTATGCCTCTGTCTATGCCCATGGTATTTTGAGTGCGTAATTATGTACGCGCGGCACGGACGCCACCACTTGGCAGGGTCTGGGACGGAGGCCAAATTTCTAGTCAAGCTCTTGACGAGCTGGGCTGTCTTGCTGCGGAGTAGTCCAGACTTGTTTGACAGTGTCCGGGAGCTCGGCAACCGAATTAAGGTTCTGCTTGAAGAGGTCGCTCTGTACTTCTGTTGCTAAAGCAGCGGTATGCTCCTCGGTACGGAGGGAATGTTCCGTGTTTCCATTGACTGTCATGACGCCGCGTGGTTCGGGCATCTTGAGCTTGAGATAAGCATAGTGTGGCACCGCATTGAATCAAGCAAATGCGGTTCGTCCCAGCAGTGCGTGATAGCCACTGCGGAAATGTCCGATATCGAAGATCAACTCTTCGCTTCGGAAGTTGTCCGGGGTCCGAAGACAACCTCTAGTGTGATTGAGCCCGTACAGCGGGCCTCTACACCTGGTATGACTCCTTTAAAGGTAGTCTTTGTGGGCTTGATCCTTGAGGTATTAATACCCATTTTGCGCATTGCATCCTGATAGAGCAGGTTCAGGCTGCTGCCACCATCCACGAGGACTCGCGTGAGATGGAATCCATCAATTATTGGGTCAAGAACTAGTGCGGCTGACCCGCCATGACGGATACTGGTCGGATGGTCCCTGCGATCAAAAGTGATCGGGTAGGAAGATCATGGGTTGAACTTTGGGGCGACTGGCTCCATCATGTAGATGTCCCTGAGCGCGCATTTGCACTCCCTCTTGGGGATATGGGTAGCGTATATCATGTTCACTTTTTTAACTTGGGGGGGACTTCTTCTGTCCCCCTGTGTTTGATGGACGGGACTCCTCGTCATCGTCCTCGCTTTGCGACCCCTTCTCCTTGTTCTCGGCATTTAATTTGACAGCTTGTTTAAAAACCCAACAGTCCCAGTTGGTATGATTGGCTGGTTTTTCTGGGGTGCCATGGATCTGGCATGGACGATCGAGTATGCGGTCCAAGCTGGATGGGCCCGGATTGTTTCTTTTATATGGCTTCTTCCGCTGACCGGACTTGGATCCACTGAATCCGGCATTGACCGCCGTGTCGTCGGTATTGTCACCGTTGCTTCGACGCTTGTGCTTGTTGCGTCGGGGCTTGCCGTTGTTGTTTTTGCTCTTAGAGGTGCCAGCCTCGCTTGCAGTGTTTTTGCTATGGGCTATCCACTATCCTCGCCCGCACAAAAACGGGTCATGAGTGCTATGAGGGCTGCCATGGACTTCGGCTTTTCTTGGCCGAGGTGACGGGCGAGCCATTCGTTGCAGATGCTATGCTTAAAGGCCGCTAGGGCTTCGGCATCTGGATAGTCGACGATTTGATTCTTTTTAGTTAGGAACCTGGTCCAGAATTTCCTGGCTGACTCTTCGGGCTGTTGAACTATGTGACTTAAGTCATCAGCATCCGGAGGTCGTACGTATGTACCTTGGAAGTTGTCGCGGAAGGCGTCTTCCAAGTCCTCCCAACTGCCAATAGAGTTTCAGGCAGACTATTTAACCAGTGCCGAGCTGGCCCTTTGAGTTTTAGCGGGAGGTATTTGATGGCGTGAAGGTCATCACCGCGGGCCATATGAATATGGAGAATAAAATCTTCAATCCATACCGCGGGATTTGTTGTTCCATCGTATGATTCGATGTTCACGGGTTTAAACCCTTCAGGGAATTCATGCCCCATTACTTCATCAGTGAAGTAAAGAGGGTGTGCGACGCCTCTATATCGGGCCATATCGCGACGTAGCTCGGATGGAGTCCGTCTGCGGCATTCGGACCGGGCGTGATTAGGCTTGTCACGTCCAAATAGATAGCCGTCATCGCGTGTCAGGGCATGCCCCCGCGATCCGTAGATCGATCTGGTATGTCCTGCTTACTGTCCAGGTCCTACCAAAGGTCGTATGTATATGCCTGAGTTGTTTTATCCCTGCCTTTACAGCGAGGTAGTACGGGTTGGTGTTCGGCTTGGGTTGCCGCTTTGTCCCGACCACGTGGTGGTCGGTCAGTCGCATTGTGCACTGATGGTACGGGCTCCAACACCTTGTCATCGAATTGAGATAGTAATTTGTGCTTCGGGTAACTTTTGAGTGGTCGCTCGAGGACGTATTACTCGGCTGCCAGGACGTTATTCCATCTATCATTGAGCAGATCTTGATCAGCTCGAAGCTATTGCTGCTTCTTTTTTAGGCTCCTTGCGGTGGCTATTAGCCGGCGCTTAAAGCGCTCCTGCTTGAGAGGTTCCTCAGGCACGATAAAATCCTTGTTGCCAAGGCTCACCTCATCCTCGGAGAGTGGAAGATAATTAGTGTCCTCCGATTCTTCGTGCACGGCATGTTCATCAGGGCTGACTCGCCCATCTTCCCGTTTGTCATGTTCAGAAGTTGGCTCAATGGGGTCTTGATTGTCTCTGGCATCGTCTAGAGTATTGTTTTCTCCTGTGCCGGTATTGCTGTCTTTTTCACGGTGTGACTTAGAGCGGCACCGCTGTCGTCGGTGCTTTGGCTGTATCTCAGGAGGTTTATCTTCCATTGGGTATTCTTTGTCATCGCCGTTAACTTCTTTGGGTGTGTCCACCATGTATACGTCGTAGGAGGAGGTGGCCGTCCAGTGCCGGTAAATGGCGGGTTTTGGGCCTGCTCCTCTTCGGCATCGTCGTCCATACCGTCGATATCTCCGGAGTCGTAGTCGAGCATGTTGGTTAGATCTTCGACAGTGGCTATTAAGTGGGAGGTGGGTGGGAAGCGAAATTCCCCGTCATCAGCCCCCAGTTCAAACCGGATATAATTTGGTTGTGAGTCCCCTGGTAAAGAGAGGGTTTTTAATGAGTTTAGCACATCGCCTAAAGGTGAGTGCCGGAAGATGTCCGCGGAACTGAATTCGATGATCGGCGCCTGGTAAGGCTCGGCGGACGCAGATGCACGTAGTTCGGAACCAGTGGTCGAAGATGAATCCGAGGATCCGGTGACGCAGACCCTGCTCGAGGTTGGGTCTGTGTGCGGCTCCAACGCCGCTGAGTCTGCGGCTTCCCTGACGGGGTTAAGCTTCCCGTCTTCGGATGGCGCAAGCTGCTCCGGATCTAGGGCCAGAGCGCTTATAGGCACAATCTCCTAGGTATGGTCCGATGACAGGTTTAGGTCCATGTTCATCGAGGTGGCAGGGAGCGGCTACCGTGTGCTCAAATCCGTCGAAGATCAAGTCTCCGCCGATATCAGCAACGTAGTTCAAGCTTCCAAACCTGACCTGACGGCCAGAGGCGTAGCTGTCGATCTGCTCTAGATGGCCAAGCGAGTTGGCCCGCAGTGCGAAGCCGCCGAATACGAAGATCTGGCTAGGGAGAAAGACATCCCCCCGGGCAGCGTTGTTGTAGATGATGGACGGAGCCATCGAACCTTCTGATGATGACACAGCAGAACTCTCAATGAAAGCACCAATGTCGGTGTCAAAACCGGCGGATCTCGGGTAGGGGGTCCCAAACTGTGCGTCTAAGGTTGATGGTAACAGGAGACAGGGGACACGATGTTTACCCAGGTTCGAGCCCTCTCTATGGAGGTAATACCCTACTTCCTGCTTGATTGATCTTGATGAATATGAGTATTACAAGAGTTGATCTACCTCGAGATCTTACTGGCTAAAACCCTAGAAGTCTAGCCTATGTGATAATGATTGTCTCTGCCTCTATGAACTAAACCCTCCGGTTTATATAGACACCGGATAGGGTTAGGGTTATACAAAGTCGGTTACAGAGAAAGGAATCTTCATATCCGAACACCAAACTTGCCATCCACGCCAAGGAGAGTCCCATCCGGACGCGGGTGAGAGTCTTCGGTCTTGTATCTTCATAGCCCATCAGTCCGGCCCATGTCCATCAGGTCGGACGCCTGAGGACCCCTTAGTCCAGGACTCCCTCACATATTTCCTTCAGTCTCCCACTTGCACTAGAGTCAATAATCTAGATTACACAGTAATGATTCTAACACCCATGGAGTCTTGGTGCTGATCATGTTTTGCTTGTGAGAGAGGCTTAGTCAACGGGTCTGTAACATTCAGATCCGTATGTATCATGCAAATCTCTATGTCTCCCTCCTTGACTTGATAACGGATGGAATTGAAGTGTCTCTTGATGTTTTTCGTTCTCTTGTGAAATCTAGATTCCTTTGCCAAGGCAATTGCACCAGTATTGTCACAAAACATTTTCATTGGACCCGATGCACTAGGTATTACACCTAGATCGGATATGAACTCCTTCATCCAGACTCCATTTTCTACTTCCGAAGCAGCTATGTATTCCGCTTCACACGTAGATCCCGCCACGACGCTCTGCTTAGAACTGCACCAACTGACAAGTCCACCATTTAATAAAAATATGTATCCGGTTTGTGACTTATAGTCATACGGATCAGTGTCAAAGCTTGCATCGACGTAACCATTTACGACGAGCTCTTTGTCACATCCATAAACGAGAAACATACCCTTAGTCCTTTTCAGGTATTTCAGGATGTTCTTGACTGCTATCCAGTGATCCACTCCTGGATTACTTTGGTACCTCCCTGCTAAACTAATAGCAAGGCACACATCAGGTCTGGTACACAGCATTGCATACATGATAGAACCTATGGCTGAAGCATAGGGAATGACTTTCATTTTCTCTCTATCTTCTGCAGTGGTCGGGCATTGAGTCTGACTCAACTTCACACCTTGTAACACAGGCAAGAACCCTTTCTTTGCTTGATCCATTTTGACCTTTTTCAAAACTTTATCAAGGTATGTGCTTTCTGAAAGTCCAATTAAGCATTTTGATCTATCTCTATAGATCTTGATGCCCAATATATAAGTAGCTTCACCGAGGTCTTTCATTGAAAAATTCTTATTCAAGTATCCTTTATGTTATTCAGAAATTCAGTATCATTTCCGATTAATAATATGTCATCCACATATAATATCATAAATGCTACAAAGCTCCCACTCACTTTCTTGTAAACACAGGCTTCTCCAAAAGTCTGTATAAAACCATATGCTTTGATCACACTATCACAGTGTATATTCCAACTCTGAGATGCTTGCACCAGTCCATAAATGGATCGCTGGAGCTTGCACTTTGTTAGCACCTTTTGGATCGACAAAACCTTATGGTTGCATCATATACAACTCTTCTTTAAGATATCCATTAAGGAATGCAGTTTTGACATCCATTTGCCAAATTTCATAATCATAAAATGCGACAATTTATAACATGATTCCGACAGACTTAAGCATCACTACGGGTGAGAAGGTCTCATCGTAGTCAACTCCTTGAACTTCTCGAAAACCTTTCGCAACAAGTCGAGCTTTGTAGACAGTAAGATTACCATCAACGCCAGTCTTCTTCTTGAAGATCCATTTATTCTCTATGGCTTGCCGATCACGGGGCAGGTCAACCAAAGTCCACAGTTTGTTCTCAAACATGGATCCCATCTCAGATTTCATGGCTTCAAGCCATTTTGCGGAATATGGGCTCATCATCACTTCCTCATATTTCGTAGGTTCGTCATGGTCAAGTAACATGACCTCCAGAACAGGATTACCATACCACTTTGGTGGGGATCTTGATCTGGTTGACCTACGAGGTTCAGTAGTAACTTGATCAGAAGTTTCATGATCAACATCATTAACTTCCTCACTAACTGGTGTAGGAATCACTGGAACTGATTTCTGTGATGGACTACTTTCCAATAAGGGAGAAGGTACAGTTACCTCATCAAGTTCTACTTTCCTCCCACTCACTTCTTTCGAGAGAAACTCCTTCTCTAGAAAGGATCCATTCTTAGCAACAAATATCTTGCCTTCGGATCTGTGATGGAAGGTGTACCCAATTGTTTCCTTTGGGTATCCTATGAAGACACATTTCTCCGATTTGGGTTCGAGCTTATTAGGTTGAAGCTTTTTCACATAAGAATCGCAGCCCCAAACTTTAAGAAACAAGAACTTGGGTTTCTTGCCAAACCACAGTTCATATGGTGTCGTCTCAACGGATTTCGATGGTGCCCTATTTAACGTGAATGCAGCCATCTCTAAAGCATAACCTCAAAATGATAGTGGTAAATCAGTAAGAGACATCATAGATTGCACCATATCTAATAAAGTGCGGTTGCGACGTTCGGACACACCGTTACGCTGTGATGTTCTAGGTGGCATGAGTTGCGAAACTATTCCGCATTGTTTCAAATGAAGACCAAACTCATACCTCAAATATTCACCTCCATGATCAGATCGTAGAAACTTAATTTTCTTGTTACGATGATTTTCCACTTCACTCTGAAATTCTTTGAACTTTTCAAATGTTTCAGACTTATGTTTCATCAAGTAGACATACCCATATCTGCTCAAATCATCTATGAAGGTCAGAAAATAATGATACCCGCCATGAGCATCAACACTCATCGGACCACATACATCAGTATGTATTATTTCCAATAAGTATGTTGCTCGTTCCATTGTTCTAGAGAATGGAGTCTTAGTCATCTTGCCCATGAGGCATGGTTTGCAAGCATCAAGTGATTCCAAAAGCCCATCAGCATGGAGTTTCTTCATGCACTTTACACCAACATGACCTAAACGGCGGTGCCACAAATAAGTTGCACTATCATTATTAAAATTATATCTTTTGTCTTCAATACTATGAATATGTGTATCACTACTATAGAGATTCAGTAAAAATAGACCACTCATCAAGGGTGCATGACCATAAAAGATATTACTCATATAAATAGAACAACCATTATTCTCTGATTTAAATGAATAACTGTCTCGCATCAAACAAGATCCAGATATAACATTCATGCTTAACGCTCGCACCAAATAACAATTGTTCAGGTCTAATACTAATCCCGAAGGTAGATGTAGAGGTAGCGTGTCGACCGCGATCACACTGACTTTGGAACCATTTCCCACGCGCATCGTCACCTCGTCCTTAGCCAATCTTCGCTTAATCCGTAGCCCCTGTTTTGAGTTGCAAATATGAGCAACAGAACCAGTATCAAATACTCAGGCGCTACTGCGAGCATTAGTAAGGTACACATCAATAACATGTATATCAAATATACCTTTCACTTTGCCATCCTTCTTATCCGCCAAATACTTGGGGCAGTTCCGCTTCCAGTGACCAGTCCCTTTGCAGTAGAGGCACTCAGTATCAGGCTTAGGTCCAGACTTGGGCTTCTTCACTTGAGCAGCAACTTGCTTGTTGTTCTTCTTGAAGTTCCCCTTCTTCCCTTTGCCCTTTTTCTTGAAACTAGTGGTCTTGTTAACCATCAACACTTGATGCTCCTTCTTGATTTCTACCTCCACATCTTTTTGCATCGCGAAGAGCTCGGGAATTGTCTTATCCATCCTTTGCATATTATAGTTCATCACAAAGCTTTTGTAGCTTGGTGGCAGTGATTGAAGAACTATGTCAATGACACTATCATCAGGAAGATTAACTCCCAGTTGAGTCAAGTGGTTGTGGTACCTAGACATTCTGAGTATATGTTCACTGACAGAACTATTCTCCTGCATCTTGCAGCTATAGAACTTATTGGAGACTTCATATCTCTCAATTCGGGCATTTGCTTGAAATATTAACTTCAGCTCCTGGAACATCTCATATGCTCCATGCGTTCAAAACGTCGTTGAAGTCCTGATTCTAAGCCGTAAAGCATGACACACTGAACTATCGAGTAGTCATCATCTTTGCTCTACCAGACGTTCTTAACGTCATCAGCAGCATCTGCAGCAAGCCTAGCACCTAGTGGTGCTTTCAGGACGTAATTCTTCTGTGCGGCAATGAGGATCATCCTGAAGTTACGAACCCAGTCCGTGTAGTTTCTACCATCATCTTTCAACTTAGCTTTCTCTAGAAACGCAATAAAATTCAATGGAACAGTAGCACGGGCCATTTATCTACAACAACATAGACATGCAAAATACTATCAGGTACTAAGTTCATGATAAATTATATTTCAGTTAATCATATTACTTAAGAACTCCCACTTAGATAGGCATCCCTCTAATCATCTAAGTGATCACGTGATCCATATGAACTAAACCATGTCTGATCATCACATGAGATGGAGTAGTTTTCAATGGTGAACATCACTATGTTGATCATATCTATTATATGATTCACGCTCGACCTTTCGATCTCAGTGTTCCGAGGCCATATCTGCATATGCTAGGCTCGTCAAGTTTAACCTGAGTATTCTGCTTGTGCAAAACTGCTTGCACCTGTTGTATGTGAACGTAGAGCTTATCACACCCGATCATCACGTGGTGTCTCGGCACGACGAACTGTAGCAACGGTGCATACTCAGGGAGAACACTTATACCTTGAAATTTTGTGAGATATCATCTTATAATGCTACCGCCGTACTAAGCAAAATAAGAGGATAAACATCACATGCAAACAATATAAGTGATATGATATGGCCATCATCATCTTGTGCCTCTGATCTCCATCTCCAAAGCACCATCATGATCACCATTGTCACCAGCTTGACACCTTGATCTCCATTGTAGCATCATTGTTGTCTCGCCAAATATTGCGTCTACGACAATCGCTACCGCTTAGTGATAAAGTAAAGCAATTACATGGCGATTGCATTTCATACAATAAAGCGACAGCCATATGGCTCCTGCTAGTTGCCGATAACTATTACAAAACATGATCATCTCATACAACAATTTATATAATCACATCTTGACCATATCACATCACAACATGCCCTGCAAAAACAAGTTAGACGTCCTCTACTTCGTTGTTGCAAGTTTTACGTGGCTGCTACGGGTTTCTAGCAAGAACCGTTCTTACCTACGCGTCAAAACTAGAATGATTTTTCGTCAAGTGTGTTGTTTTAACCTTCAACAAGGACCGGGCGTAGTCACACTCGATTCAACTAAAGTTGGAGAAACAGACACCCACTAGCCACCTGTGTGCGAAGCACGTTAGTAGAACCAGTCTCATGAACGCGGTCATGTAATGTCGGTCTTGGCTGCTTCATCCAACAATACTGCCGAATCAAAGTATGACATGCTGGTAAGCAGTATGACTATTATCACCCACAACTCTTTGTGTTCTACTCGTGCATATAACATCTACGCATAGACCTGGCTTGGACGCCACTGCTGGGGAACGCAGTATTTCAAAAAAATTCCTACGATCACACAAGATCTATCTAGGAGATGCATAGCAATGAGAGGGGAGAGTGTGTCTATGTACCCTCGTAGACTGAAAGCGGAAAGCATTTAGTAACGCGGTTGATGTAGTCAAACGTCTTCACGATCCAACCAATCAAGTACCAAATGCACGACACCTCCACGATCTGCACACGTTCAGCTCGGTGACGTCCCTCGTACTCTTGATCCAGCTAAGGCCGAGGGTGATTTCCATTAGCACGACGGCGTGTTGACGATGATGATGAAGTTACCGACGCAGGGCTTCGACTAAGCACTACGACAATATGACCGAGGTGGAAAACTGTGGAGGGGGCACCGCACACAGCTAAAGATCAACTTGTGTGTCTATGGGGTGCCCCCTCCCCCGTATATAAAGGAGGAGAGGAGGAGGGGGTCGGCCTCAAGGGGCGCGCCCAAAGGGGGGATTCCTACTCCTAGTAGGAGTCGGTTTCCCCCTTTCCTAGTCCAAGTAGGAGAAGAAGGAAGGAGACGAAGAAGAGAAGGAAAGGGGGCCGGCCCCCTTGTAACACCCCGGATGTAACTTGCCATATTTGTAACTCTGACTCTTGCCTTTTTCGGCTTTAAGTTATGAGATTCCCTTCATGGTTGGGTTTTGTCTTTGTTTTGCATTTCATACCATGTCATCATGTGCATCTCATTTGCATACGTATTCGTCTCATGCATCCGAGCATTTTCCCCGTTGTCCGTTTTGCAATCTGACACTCCTACATGCACCGGCGTACCCCTTTTGTCTCTTTTCGTGAGCGGGTGTTAAACCTTCTCGGAATGGGCCGAGATTTGCCAAGTGGCCTTGGTACACCACCAGTAGACCGCCTGTCAAATTCCGTTCCATTTGGATTCCGTTTGATGCTCCAACGGTTAACCGGGTAACCGTAAAGGCCTCTTGTGTGTTGCAGCCCACCACCCCTCCAAAACGGCCCAATAACCCATCCAAACCACTTCGATGTCCTCCGTCGTCGGATCACGATCACGTGGGTGAAAACTACACTCCATTTGGACACTCCTGCCTCCTTCTAGCTATAAATAGGTGCCCCTCCCCGATTTTTCACGTAGATAAACCCTAGATCCAACCCTCTCCGCCGCTGGACGTGTCCGCCGGCGCCGGACACGTCCACCGCCGCCGCCCGCAGCCAACAGGAGTGCGCCACGTGTCCCCAAGCCGCTCCACCGCCACCGGCCCCCGCGGCCCGTCTCCCCGCCGCCCGCGCCGACCGACCCCGCCGCCTGGCACCCGCACCCTCGCCGCCGCCCGGATCCCGCGCCGGCCTCCGCCCCACTCCTCCGCGCCGGCCGCCGCCTCCGCCCCGCTCCGCCCTCGCCGCCCCGCGCCGCCTAGCCTCCCGCAGCACCGCTGCCTCGCCCTCGCCGGATCCGGTGCCCCAGAGCTCCGGCGACCTCTTTGTCGTCCTCCTCACGTCCGGCCTCCGTCCTCTACTCCGGCGAAGTCCACCGGCGAACCTCGGGAAGCGTGCCAACGAACCCTAGATCTAAGATCCGGAAGGTCATTTTTCCTCCAAGTTTTTTCCCTGCAACATTTTATGCCCCTGTTCATTGCATCATAACTCCATGACCGTAGCTCTGTTTCATGCATATAAGATATCAAAATGTTCATTGTGAGATGCTCTTCACTTCATTCCATTGTGGTATGCTTGTTTGAGTTCATATTGATGCCCTAATAATTGATACAAGAGTGCTATAAAATGTTTACTACTGCTACTTATCAGATTGTGATGTTTTGTCATTTTTGCCACATTTGATGTGTGCTTCATATGGGCATGAGCTCTACATGTGTTTTGAACTATGCCATTCTATATTTACAGTGGTGATTGCCATGTATTTTTGTGATCAATGTGGTGACTATAACAAGCATGCAAAGTAGCCTTCATGATATTGTTGTTTTCAGGTACTTAGGATTTTGCTAAGTCTTTTGCCTGATGTTATTTTTATGCCTTGTAAACTTGATGCTACAGTGAGATACATGCTTGTTTTGAGTTGCTTCAGTAAGGATGTTTTGAACATATGATTGTGCTCTATCCATCCATGCCCCTGTTTGCAATTATGGAGTGCCCTAGAATGTCTTGTTCTTGCTCTACTTTTGCTATAAAATGTTCCTGGCAGATTGTTTATGTGTTAATCAATTTTGCCATGGTTGTTGCTATTGATCATGCATGCTATGAACTTGCTCTTGCCATTGTTAGTTTCATGAACATGTCTTCTTGATTTTAGTATGCTTATCTTGTTAGGCAATGCTTTGTGGTGAGTGATTCGAGCTCGCAAAGATGCCTTCATAATTCTGTTTATGCCATGCTCTATTTTCTGCTAAGTCTGAAACTGTTAATAAAACTTGCTATGTTTACATGGGTGCCATCATATCTTATGTGCCTTTTTGGCTCATGATCAGTAAGGGACTTTTGTTATATGCATTCAGTAGAATCATTCCATGCCTTTTTTTGCTATGATATGTTCCTGTAGCATGTTGTTTGCTTGCTCTAAACATTGCTTCCTAATGTTATTTCTGGCATGTTAGTATTTTCACTAAGTCTGTGAAGCTGATATCTTTTGCACTTTTGCCATGCTTGTTTGAACCTGCTCTTGTGTCATTTAGCCGTAGCTCAGTGTTCATGTTTTGTCAAGCATCTTGAGTACATCACTGCCATATGCCTTGTTGATATGTTGGGGTTGCAGTAGCTTAGTTTCTTGTTGCATTCTAGATGGCATCGTGCTGTTAATCGCAGAATTGTGCCATTCTTGTTTTGCTTGCCATTTGCAAACCGTGCATCCGTTTCCGGTGATCTTCATATCGATTTCAACCGAAGTCATCTCATCTTTCCAGCGGCACACTTGGTTTGCCAAGTTGATGCCTTGTACATTCTTTCCCTTCCGAAGCACGCATATGCATTGCATATCACATCTCGCATGTCATGCCATGTTTTGCATCATGTTGTTTGTGCATTGCATCATGTTGTTTGTGCATTGCACTGTTCTTGCTTTGGGCAGAGCCGGGAGACGAGTACGTGATTGAGGAACCTGTTGAGTACGCTAACGAGGATCAAGCTTTCGTCAACTCTGAGAACTTTGCAGGCAAGATGACCATACCCTCGAAATCACTTCTATCTTTGCTTGCTAGTTGGTTGCTCTATTGCTATGCCGCGCTACCTACCACTTGCTATATCATGCCTCCCATATTGCCATGTCAAGCCTCTAATACACCTTTCCTAGCAAACCGTTGTTTGGCTATCTTACCGCTTTGCTAAACCCCTCTTATAGCGTTGCTAGTTGCAGGTGAAGATGAAGTTTGTTCCGTGTTGGAACATGGATATTGTTGGGATATCATTATTATCTCTTTTACTTTAATGCATCTATATACTTGGTAAAGGGTGGAAGGCTCGGCCTTATGCCTAGTGTTTTGTTCCACTCTTGCCGCCCTAGTTTCCGTCATATCGGTGTTATGTTCCTTGATTTTGCGTTCCTTACGCGGTTGGGTGTTATGCGAACCCCTTGATAGTTCGCTTTGAATAAAACTCCTCCAGCAAGGCCCAACCTTGGTTTTACCATTTGCCTACCTACCACCTTATACCTTCCCTTGGGTTCTGCAGACTCAAGGATCATCTTTATTTTAACCCCCCCCCTCGGGCCAGTGCTCCTCTGAGTGTTGGTCCGAACCGAGCCGCCTGCGAGGCCACCTCAGGGAAACTCGAGGGTTCGTTTTACTCGTAGCCTGTCTCATCCGATGTTTCCCTAAGAACAAGATACGTGTGACTCCTATCGGGATTTGTCGACACATCGGGTGGCTTTGCTGGTCTTGTTTTACCATTGTCGAAATGTCTTGTAACCGAGATTCCGAGACTGATTGGGTCTTCCCGGGAGAAGGAATAACCTTCGTTGACCGTGAGAGCTTGTGATGGGCGAAGTTGGGACACCCCTGCAGGGTTTTGAACTTTTGAAAGCCGTGTCCGCGGTTATGGGCAGATGGGAATTTGTTAATATCCGGTTGTAGAGAACTTGACACTTAACTTAATTAAAATGAATCAACCGCGTGTGTAGCCGTGATGGTCTCTTCTCGGCAGAGTCCAGGAAGTGAACACGGCCTTGTATTATGCTTGAGCATAAGTAGCTTCAGGATCACTTCTTGATCACTATTAGCTTCTCAACCATGTGTTGCTTCTCTTCTCGCTCTCTTTTGCGTAAGTTAGCCACCATATATGCTTAGTGCTTTGCTGCAGCTCCACCTCACTACCCCTTTTCCTACCCTTAAGCTTAAATAGTCTTGATCTCGCGGGTGTGAGATTGCTGAGTCCTCGTGACTCACGGTTACTTCCAAACATATGCAGGTGACGATGATGCCAGTGCAGGGGACGCTAGCGAACTCAAGTGGGAGTTCGACGAGGATTCAGGCCGTAAGTATGTTTCTTTTCCGGATGGTCAGTAGAGGAGGCCAGTTGGGACGATCGGGGATCTAGCATTTGGGGTTGTCTTTCTTTATTTTGGTTCCGTAGTCGGACCTTTGTTTGTACCTTGGATGATGTATGGACTATTTATGTATTGTGTGAAGTGGCGATTATAAGACGACTCTTTATCCCTTTCTTATTCAGTACATGGGATGTGTAAAGATTACCCCTCTTGCGACATGCCTACCATGCGGCTATGCCTCTAAGTCGTGCCCCGACACGTGGGAGATATAGCCGCATTGTGGGTGTTACACCCCTAGCCCTAGTCCAATTCGGTTTGGGCTAGGGGGCACACACCACCTCTTGGCCTACCTCCTCTCTTCCACCACTAGGCCCATAAGGCCCAATAACTTCCCGAAGGGGGTTCCGGTAACCCCCGGTACTTCGAAACTTATCCGGAACGACTTGAACCATTCCGGTGTCCGAATGTAACCTTCCAATATATGAATCTTTATGTCTCGACCATTTCGAGACTCCTTGTCATGTTCGTGATCTCATCCAGGACTACGAACAACCTTCGGTACATCAACTCACATAACTCATAATACATATCATCATCAAACGTTAAGCGTGCGGACCCTACGAGTTCGAGAACTATGTAGACATGACCGAGACACATCTCTGGTCAATAATGAATAGAGGAACCTGGATGCTCATATTGGTTCCTACATATTCTATGAAGATCTTTATCGGTCAAACCGCACAACAACATACATTGTTCCCTTTGTCACCGGTATGTTACTTGCCCGAGATTCGATCATTGGTATCATCATACCTAGGTCAATCTCGTTACCGACAAGTCTCTTTACTTGTTCTGTAATGCATCATCCCGTGACTAACTCATTAGTCACATTGCTTGCAAGGCTCATAGTGATGTGCATTACCGAGAGGGCCCAGAGATACCTCTCCGATACATGAAGTGACAAATCCTAATCTCGATCTATGCCAACTCAACAAACACCATCAGAGACACATGTAGAGCATCTTTATAATCACCCAGTTACGTTGTGACGTTTGATAGCACACAAGGTGTTCCTCCGGTATTCAGGAGTTGCATAATCTCATAGTCATAGGAACATGTATAAGTCATGAAGAAAGCAATAGCAATAAACTAAACGATCATAGTGCTAAGTTAACGGATGGGTCTAGTCCATCACATCATTCTCCAATGATGTGATCTTGTTCATCAAATGACAACACATGTCCATGGCTAGGAAACTTAACCATCTTTGATTAATGAGCTAGTCAAGTAGAGGCGTACTAGGGACACTTTGTTTGTCTATGTATTGACACATGTACTAAGTTTCTGATTAATACAATTCTAGCATGAATAATAAACATTTATCATGATATAAGGAAATATAAATAACAACTTTATTATTGCCTCTAGGGCATATTTCCTTCAGATGCCACGTGTCGGTCACCCTTGACGAAAGCACTTCTATTGCGCGCGATTTATCATCATGGAAGTGGACACTTCCGTGATGATAATTTTGGTAATGTCATGGAACACTTCTACGACGGCACAGGTATGACTGTCTTGATTCTGTCAAAAAATCATCATGGATGTACATGCATGACAGAAAATGTGACCTACTGTGACAAACACGTATCATCATGGAAGTGAATTTTTTTGTAGTGTCACCAAGGTGGCGAAGTCAGCGAAGTCATGCACCAGGAGCGCAAGCTTGATATCATGGTGAAGTCCATCATGAAACTTTTCCCGCCTACGAGCATCAGTAGCAATGTCTTCTCCAACATAGCGGGACAAGTAAAGAAACTCCCACAGATAAGCATCCAAAGTCTTGTTTCCCTGAGTGAGGTTGCGGAACTCTCGCTTCTTCATGTCCATGATTCCCTGAGGAATGAAGTGGGCACGGAAGGCAGTTTGGAACTCTGGCCAAGTGATGATTGTTCCAGCCGGTTGAGTACGCCTGTGACTATCCCACCATTGAGCAGCAGGACCCTTGAGGAAAAAGGAGGCGAAAGTGACATAGCTCATAGGGGCAACGTCAGCAGACTCCATCTCATAAGTGATGTCGCAGAGCCACTCATCATCATCAAGGACCTGAGTTGAGCTGTATATGGTAGGGTTGAGGCGCATGAAATCCTGCAGAGTTACTGGGATTGGCTGCTGATTCATATTGGGGTGCAGAAACTGAGCCATGACTCCTTCCATGAACTGGCGATTCAGCTCAAACTGTTGTATCATTCCAGCCATATATTGGGGTGGTGGTGGATTGTTGGCACCACGGCCACGACCAATGGGTCTAACCATCCTACTAGAAGGTAATAGGGGTAGTTTAGCATTGAGAAATTGTAGAGACAATGAATCATTCATGAGGTAACATGCACAAAGAAAGTAGTGTGATAGATACATCATAATAGTCAAACATGACATATAGATCCATGCACAGAGTTGGATACAAAACAGCCAACATGGGTTCGGAAACACACACAGCTAGACAACTAGGCGGCAGGCTGGCACACGATGGAGGGATACAACAATGAGATGTAGCAAAGGCTACATCAATGCCGGAGAAAACCACTGGAGCGAGGAATCTGCAAGGGACGATGCAGGGTGTCCTCGACAAAAGGATCCCGCGGTCCGTGAACACTGTGAAGCAGATCCTGGCCCTCAATTCAAGAAAGAGGTAGTACAAACCTCCGGGTGGATGTGATCACGAGAACCTAATGTCAGAGTTAGTAAAATCATTTAACTCGACTAGAAGAAATATCAGAGTCCCAGAGTAAAGATCGAGGAGTAAAAGATCCGAATACCACCCAATTATGATGTGGGCCCATAAGCCACACAACAATGTTAGTAAAAGTTTTTCAAAGACTAGACTCAACTTCAGGAAAGGAGTTGGAAAGGGGGCTACTTACAGGAAGTCGACTCTGATACCAACTTATGATGCCCCCGATTCAATCGTGCACTAATCATACATGCAAATGCGCATGATCAAAATCAGAGACTCACGAGAAGATATCACAACACAACTTCAGACACAAATTAAAATAATACAAGCTTTATATTACAAGCCAAGGGCCTCGAGGGCTCGAATACATAAGCTCGAACACAAACAAGTCAGTGGAAGCAACAATATCTGAGTACAAACATATGGTAAAAAGACTGCCTTAAGAAGGCTAGCACAAAATAGCAACGTGATCGAAAAGGCAAGGCTTCCTACATAGGAGCCTCCTAAGTACTCCTGGTCATCGGCAGCCTCCACGTAGTAGTAGGAACCCTCAGGGTAGTATTAGTCGTCAGTGGTGGCATCTGGCTCCTGGGATCCGTCATTTGATCGCAGCAATCACAACAATCGAATCCAAGCACACCATCATATCATACCCGGCCTCGGCTGATCAACACACCGTAGTCCTACCTAGGCTCAATAGAGAGGCCAGCACGCCGATCTACATCCTAAATGCGAAGGGGTCATGGGGCAATCATCCTTTGCAATCTTGCGCGTTGTGAGGACGATCAGGATCAGTCCTGGCTACCTCTTTATACAAAGCAGGTGCTTACGCGGACCACCCGGGCGCATGCCGCTAAACCGATGATGTCATTGAGCTTTCAGAAGAAATGTATGACACAGAGCCCATACTTATTACCGCGTGGTGGTCAGTGCAAAAAGGCTAGAGGCCTACTCGAATCGAATATCCAAACCATTAGTGTCTTGGGAGCACGTGGTAACGATCAATGGTCCACGATATCTGGTCCCGTTGCCCCGTCTCATGGACTTACGGAGACTAAGAATACCCGGTCGTGCCACGTAGTTATCTCGCGGGTACCCTCTAGGTCAACTCGACTTCACATCACTCGCGGGTACCCCTCGGGGCCGACCCGATGTCATCATGGTTCTGTGGTAAAGTCAAAGTAACTGTGTGTCCAAAACACCAAAGGGAGTCTGAGGAATCACCCTCGATGGGTTCCACTTGATGTAACCGTCAAGGTGAACTTGGAGGAATCACCCTCAATGGTTCACTCTTGACAGGCTGCACTACAGAGTCTTTATCGGATAGTAGTGAAGGAGGAATCACCCTCTGTAGACCACGACCGATTAACTACACTACAAAGGTCTATTATAAGTGATATACGAGGTATCACCCTCGGCACTTGATAGTAACCTTGCAATGTCGTACAACTAAGCGGGTGTGTTGGGGAACACGGTATTTCAAAAAAAACTACGATCATGCAAGATCTATCTAGGAGATGCATAGCAATGAGAGGGGAGAGTGTGTCTACGTACCCTCGTAGACCGAAAGCGGAAGCGTTAAGAAACGCGATTGATGTAGTCGAATGTCTTCGCGATCCAATCGATCAAGTACCGAACGCACGATACCTCGGCGATCAACACACCTTCAGCTCGGTGACGTCCCTTGTACTCTTGATCTAGTTGAGGCCGAGGGAGAGTTTCGTCAGCACGACGGCGTGTTGATGGTGATGATGAAGTTACCGACACAGGGCTTCGCCTAAGCACTATGACGATATGACCGAGGTGTGTATCTGTGGAGGGGGGCACTGCACATGGCTAAAACAATTTTTAACTTGTGTGTCTATGGGGTACCCCCTCCCCCTTATATAAAGGAGGGGAGGAGGGGGCGGCCGGCCCTCATGGTGCGCCCCCAAGGGGGGATTCCTACTCCTACTAGGAGTAGGTTTCCCCCCTTTCCTAGTCCTAATAGGAGGGGGAGGAAGGGGAAGAGGAGAAGAAGGAAAGGGGGCCGGCCCCTCTCCCAATTCGGATTGGGCTTGGGGGCGTGCCCCCACCTCTTGGTCGCCTCCTCTCTCTTCCACTAAAGCCCATGTAGGCCCATTAGGCCCCCTGGGGGTTCCGGTAACCCCCCGGTACTCCGATATATGCCCAAACTCATCCGAAACCTTTCCGGTATCCAAACATAACCTTCCAATATATCAATCTTCATGTCTCGACCATTTCAAGACTCCTCGTCATGTTCGTGATCACATCCGGGACTCCGAACTACCTTCAGTACATCAAAACACATAAATTCATAATACCGATCATCATCGAACGTTAAGCGTGTGGACCCTACGGGTTTGAGAACTATGTAGACATGACCGAGACTCATCTCCAATCAATAACCAATAGCGGAACCTGGATGCTCATATTGGTTCCTACATATTCTATGAAGATCTTTATCGGTCAAACTGCATAACATACTACGTTGTTCCCTTTGTCATCGGTATGTTACTTGCCCGAGATTCGATCGTCGGTATCCTCATACCTAGTTCAATCTCGTTACTGGCAAGTCTCTTTACTCGTTCCGTAATGCATCATCCTCTAACTAACTCTTTAGTCACATTGCTTGCAAGGCTTATAGTGATGAGCATTACCGAGAGGGCCTAGAGATACCTCTCCGACAATCGAAGTGACAAATCCTAATCTCGATCTATGCCAACTCAACAAACACCATCGGAGACACCTGTAGAGCATCTTTATAATCACCCAGTTACGTTGTGACGTTTGATAGCACACTAAGTGTTCCTCCGGTATTCGGGAGTTGCATAATCTCATAGTCATAGGAACATGTATAAGTCATGAAGAAAGCAATAGCAACAAACTAAACAATCATAGTGCTAAGCTAACGGATGGGTCTTGTCAATCACATCATTCTCTAATGATGTGATCCCATTCATCAAATGACAACACATGTCTATGGCTAGGAAACTTAACCATCTTTGATTAACGAGCTAGTCAAGTAGAGGCATACTAGGGACACTCTGATTGTCTATGTATTCACACATGTATCAAGTTTCCGGTTAATACAATTCTAGCATGAATAATAAAAATTTAGCATGATATAAGGAAATATAAATAACAACTTTATTATTGCCTCATATTTCCTTCAGTCTCCTGATGTCTACTACACAACCTTCTTCTTGTAGACGTTGTTGGGCCTCCAAGTGCAGAGGTTTGTAGGATAGTAGCAAATTTCCCTCAAGTGGATGACCTAAGGTTTATCAATCCGTGGGAGGCGTAGGATGAAGATGGTCTCTCTCAAACAACCCTGCAACCAAATAACAAAGAGTCTCTTGTGTCCCCAACACACCCAATACAATGGTAAATTGTATAGGTGCACTAGTTCAGCAAAGAGATGGTGATACAAGTGCAATATGGATGGTAGATAAAGGTTTTTGTAATCTGAAAATATAAAAACAGCAAGGTAACTAATGGTAAAAGTGAGCAAGGGTTCATACTTTCACTAGTGCAAGTTCTCTCAACAATAATAACATAATTGGATCATATAATTATCCCTCAACATGCAACAAAGAGTCACTCCAAAGTCACTAATAGCGGAGAACAAACGAAGAGATTATGGTAGGGTACGAAACCACCTCAAAGTTATCCTTTCTGATTGATCTATTCAAGAGTTTGTAGTAAAATAACATGAAGCTATTCTTTCCGTTCAATCTATCATAGAGTTCGTACTAGAATAACACCTTAAGACATAAATCAACCAAAACCCTAATGTCACCTAGATACTCCAATGTCACCTCAAGTATCCATGGGTATGATTATACGATATGCATCACACAATTCTCAGATTCATCTATTCAACCAACACAAAGAACTTCAAAGAGTGCCCCAAAGTTTCTACCGGAGAGTCAAGACGAAAACGTGTGCCAACCCCTATGCATAAGTTCACGAGGTCACGGAACTCGCAAGTTGATCACCAAAACATACATCAAGTGGATCACGTGATATCCCATTGTCACCACAGATAAGCACATGCAAGACATACATCAAGTGTTCTCAAATCCTTAAAGACTCAATCCGATAAGATAACTTCAAAGGGAAAACTCAATCCATTACAAGAGAGTAGAGGGGGAGAAACATCATAAGATCCAACTATAATAGCAAAGCTCGCGATACATCAAGATCGTACCACCTCAAGAACACGAGAGAGAGAGAGTGAGATCAAACACATAGCTACTGGTACATACCCTCAGCCCCGAGGGAACTACTCCCTCCTCGTCATGGAGAGCGCCGGGATGATGAAGATGGCCACCGGAGAGGGATTCCCCCCTCCGGCAGGGTGCCAGAACGGGTCTAGATTGGTTTTCGGTGGCTACGGAGGCTTCTGGCGGCGGAACTCCCGATCTATTGTGCTCTCCGATGTTTTTAGGGTATATGGAATATATATAGGCGAAAGAAGTCGGTCAGGGGAGCCACGAGGGGCCCACGAGGGTGGGGGCGCCCAGGGGGCAGGCGCGCCTCCCTGACTCGTGGCCACCTCGAAGCTTCCCTGGCGTCTACTCCAAGTCTCCTGGATTGCTTCCATTCCAAAAATAACTCTCCGAAGGTTTCATTCCGTTTGGACTCCGTTTGATATTCCTTTTCTTCGAAAACACTGAAATAGGCAAGAAAACAACAATTTGGGCTGGGCCTCCGGTTAATAGGTTAGTCCCAAAAATAATATAAAAGTGTTTAGTAAAGCCCATAAACATCCAAAACAGATAATATAATAGCATGGAACAATCAAAAATTATAGATACGTTGGAGACGTATCAAGCATCCCCAAGCTTAATTCCTGCTCGTCCTCGAGTAGGTAAATGATAAAAATAGAATTTTTGATGTGGAATGCTACCTAACATATTTATCCATGTAATTCTCTTTATTGTGGCAAGAATATTCAGATCCATAAGATTCAAGACAAAAGTTTAATATTGACATAAAAATAATAATACTTCAAGCATACTAACAAAGCAATCATGTCTTCTCAAAATAACATGGCCAAAGAAAGCTATCCCTACAAAATCATATAGTCTGGCTATGCTCTATCTTCATCACACAAAATATTTAAATCATGCACAACCCCGATGACAAGCCAAGCAATTGTTTCATACTTTTGATGTTCTCAAACTTTTTCAATCTTCACGCAATACATGAGCATGAGCCATGGACATAGCACTATAGGTGGAATAGAATGGTGGTTGTGGAGAAGACAAAAAGGAGAAGATAGTCTCACATCAACTAGGCGTATCAACGGGCTATGGAGATGCCCATCAATAGATATCAATGTGAGTGAGTAGGGATTGCCATGCAACGGATGCACTAGAGCTATAAGTGTATGAAAGCTCAAAAAGAAACTAAGTGGGTGTGCATCCAACTCGCTTGCTCACGAAGACCTAGGGCATTTTGAGGAAGCCCATCATTGGAATATACAAGCCAAGTTCTATAATGAAAGATTCCCACTAGTATATGAAAGTGACAACATAGGAGACTCTCTATCATGAAGATCATGGTGCTACTTTGAAGCACAAGTGTGGTAAAAGGATAGTAGCATTGCCCCTTCTCTCTTTTTCTCTCATTTTTTTTTTTTTTTTTGGGCCTTTTCTCTTTTTTATGGCCTCTTTTTTTTTTTTTTTATTTTTTCATCCGGAGTCTCATCCCGACTTTGGGGGAATCATAGTCTCCATCATCCTTTCCTCACATGGGACAATGCTCTAATAATGATGATCATCACACTTTTATTTTTACAACTCGATACTTAGAACAAAACATGACTCTATATGAATGCCTCCGGCGGTGTACGGATGTGCAATGACTCATGAGTGACATGTATGAAAGAATTATGAACGAATACGATGTCAACTACATGATCATGCAAAGCAATATGACAATGATGGAGCGTGTCATATATAACGGAACGGTGGAAAGTTGCATGGCAATATATCTCGGAATGGCTATGGAAATGCCATAATAGGTAGGTATGGTGGCTGTTTTGAGGAAGATATATGGTGGGTTTATGGTACCGGCGAAAGTTGTGCGGTACTAGAGAGGCTAGCAATGGTGGAAGGGTGAGAGTGCGTATAATCCATGGACTCAACATTAGTCATAAAGAACTCACATACTTATTGCAAAAATCTATTAGTTATCGAAACAAAGTACTACGCATGCTCCTAGGGGGATAGATTGGTAGGAAAAGACCATCGCTCGTCCCCGACCGCCACTCATAAGGAAGGCAATCAATAAATAAATCATGCTCCGACTTCATCACATAACGGTTCACCATACATGCATGCTACGGGAATCACAAACTTCAACACAAGTATTTCTCAAATTCACAACTACTCAACTAGCATGACTCTAATATCACCATCTCCATACACTACAAAAAAAAGACACATCCGTGACATTTTGGGCCGAACAAAAAATTTTCCTGTCATCATATGACACTTCTATGACGGTAATTGTGACAAAACCTGGTATCATCATAGATGTGGTGGGCTCCTACTTCTATGAAAAAAATCATGATAGAAAATGGGCTTTTCATCCTGGGCGGGCCAGAGACGCAGCTGCATGACATTCTTTGGGCCATCCATGACGGAAAAAACCATGGTAGAAGCGAGGGCGAGGAAAATTTCGGCGAGTTCTCGGTTACGGTGGGAGTTCGGGGGCCGAGCGATGCACGTTTCTCTTGTACACATACGCGCATGTGTGCGGGGCGTTGGCTCTAACTGAACCCGAGCGAGCCGTTGGGCTCTAACTGAACCTGAGCGATTGCATTGCAGGCTACGTGTTACTGAACCTGAGCGATCGATCGATGGCTGTTAACTGAACCCGATCGAGCGATTCCTTCGCTACTGCTGCTAATTGAAGCCGATCGATGCTTCCTCTGGATGAACAGTGAGAGTTGGAGGGGTTGGATGAACAGTTCCCGGTGGGGGTGGATGAACAGGACCCCGTGGTGTTGCCTCTGGATGAACAGGACCCCGATCGATCGAGCCGGTTGGGGTTGGATGAACAGGACCCCGTGGAGGGCTAGATGAACAGGACCACCCCGTGGAGGGCAGGATGAACAGTAGATGGTGGAGGGCGGGATGAACAGTAGCCCATGGAGGGGTGGTTGAACAGGAGCCCGTGGAGGGGTGTTGAACAGAGCTCGTGGAGAGGGCTGGTTGAACAGTAGCCGGTGGAGTAGCGCGCGGTGGAGGCTGGATGAACAGGAGCCCGTGGATGAACAGTCGCAGGTGGAGGCTGGAGGAGGTCAACGGTGGATGAACAGTAGCTCGTGGAGGCTGGAGGGGGTCGACGGTGGAGATGAACAGTATCCCGTGGAGTCCCGTTTTGCGGTACGCCACACCCCTCCCAATGAACAGGACCCCCGTTTCGACCGTAGCGCTCCAACACAAGTCCGTTTCGTCCGTTTTGCGGTACGCCACACCCCTCCCGATCAACAGGACCCTCGTTTCGACCGTAGGAGGTCCGTTTCCTCCGTTTTGCGGTACGCCAGACCCCTCCCGATGAACAGGGATCCCGCTTTGAGTGGGTCGGTCGAACACAAGGTCGCGTTTCCTCCGTTTTGCGGTACGCCAGGCCTCGTTTCCATCGCATGTTCCGTCCAAGCCCTCCCGATGAACACGACCACGCATTCTGTTCTGACCCAGCCGTTGGCTCCCACGTGTTCCGTTGCCTCCCCATGAACATGACGCATTCCGTTGCCTCCCCATGAACACGACGCATTTTGTTGCCTCCCCATGAACACGACGACGACGCTATTTCTCCGTTCCGACCCAGCCATGTTACACGAGCCCTGGCCCGTACGTATGCGCGGAGTAGGCGTTCGAGACCCCCCGTATGTACACATACGTGGCCGTATATTTCCTTTCTTGCACCTGGGCCGTTGTACGTACGATGTACATGCTTACGTGCGCGCCCCTACTACGACACGTGCGTGCCTCTACTATGACACGTGTGCACCTCTACATCGACCAGTATGTACATACACGTTCGCGACCAGAATGACAACGCTACGTACGCTTCGACCAGGTGGGTCCCGACTGTCAGGCACTTCCTTGCCTGTGAAGATGTAGTGGGTGGGTCCCAGAAGTCAGGGGGCGAATCGTTTTTTTTTGCTCGGACGCACTTCCTTGCGTGCGAAGATGTAGCTGGTGGGTCCCAGCATCAGGGGGAACGTTTTTTTCACGAAATACAGTGGCCCGTCCGGTGGGTCCCAGCTGTCAGGTGGAGGAATCATTATTGCAATAAGGAGGCACTTCCTTGCTGCGGCCATGGACCCAGATGTCAGCCTCTCCACGTACAGTCCATGTCCGATGGAAGTCGTTCCTTTACCACGTTGACCAACGCCGCGCCGAGAGCACCAGGGCGGTGGACGACGGCGAGGCCTAGGAAGGGGATGACACGAGGCAGGGGAAGACTCGGTAGTTGTTTCCTACGCGGAGCGGGAGTATGACTTTACGAGGGTTTACTAGTTCGTCTGCCATCGCCGGAGAATAACAGCAGGTGTGGGTGAGTAGAGAGATGGCTAGGCCAGCGATGGGAGTGCGGTCGGACGGTGAGGCCTGCGCGGCAGCACAGCCGGCCACGAGGAGGAGGGAGCAGGCAGTCCTGCCGGCGCTTGTTTGAGCGGTTGGAGCAGGAAGAGCAGAGATTGAAGAAGCACGACGGTCGTTGGATGGACATCCAATAGTCTGTGCTTGTGCGTCAACCTTTTTCAGGAAAGCCTCAAATCTGTGGAAAACAGCATACAGCCCATCTGCCATTATTTCTAATAATTTACAGCCCATTTGCTAATTCTTAAGGGTTTTTTTGGAGCCCATATTCTTTTTGTTAGCATTACAACCCATATTGTGGCAATGATTAAAAAATTATACGAAATTTTGCATATTTCGGTGCGGTCCGAACTGTTTTTAATCCCGAAATTTCGACTCACATTCAAACTGATTTTAAAAATAAATGTATATCAATATAAAATCCAACAAATTCTCCACGCATAAAAATTAATGTAATTTAAAATCTTGAAATGAAAAAAAAGATATTTGAAACTAATTGCCGGTTTGATGTGTTTTAAAAATGTACAACCCATTTCTCATTACTAATGGGCCATTTTCTCGGCCAGCCGATTGAAAGCTCTCCTCATCTTGAAAGATTTGTAGCCCAACAGGCCTGACAAAGTGACTTACTTGGCAAATCACAAAAAAAACTGGGTTGTGGCCGTGGACCCAGCTGTCAGCCTCTCCACATACAGTACTCTTCCAATGGAAGTCGTTCCTTGACCACATTGACCACGTCGTGTGGAGAGCACCACGGCGGTGGACAACGGCGAGGCCTAGGAAGGGGACGACGCGGCAGTGGAAGCCCGCGCGGAGAGGACTACAAGGGTTCATTGGTTCGGCTGCGGTGTGAGGCGGCCGTCGCCGCAGGGCCTGGGCAGCGGTGGGAATAGTAGGGGCGGTGAGGCCTCTGCGGCAGCACAGCCGGCCACGGGAGGCAAGAGCATGCGGCACGACCGGCGCTGCTTTGGGCGGCTGGAGAAAGTAGACCAGAGGCTAAAGAAGCACTACGGCCGTTGGATGGACATCGTACGGTCACTGGAGCTAGAATCATTCATATTGACTAAGTTGACAAAGCCCTTCGTCCCCGTCAACTTCGTAGGCCCACAAGTCAGCCTCCCAGCAAGGTGGGTCCCAGCTAGCCAGGGGAGTATTCATTTTTTTGTGTGTAATAAGGAGGCACTTCCGGTGGGTCCGAGCTGACAGCAGGGGGAACGTTTTTTTCGCGAAATACGGTGGCCCGTCCGGTGGGTCCCAGTAGTCAGGGGGAAATGATTTTTTTCGCAAAATACTGGTGGCCCATTCGGTGGGTCCCTGCTGTCAGGTGGAGGAATCATTATTTTCCGCGTAATAAGCAGGCACTTCCTTGCTGCCGCCGTGGACCCAGCTGTCAGCCTCTCCACGTACAGTCCACGTCCGATGGAAGTCGTTCCTTGACCATGTTGACCATGCCGCGCCAAGAGCACCAGGGCGGTGGACGACGGCGAGGCCTAGGAAGGGGACGATGCGGAGCCGATGAAGATGCGGCAGTGGATGCCCACGCGGAGAGGAGTACGAGGGTTCACTCGTTCGGCTGCGGTGTGAGGATGCCGTTGCCGCAGGGCCTGGCCAGCGGTGGGAATAGTAGGGGGCGGTGAGGCCTCCACGGCAGCACATCCGGCCACAGGAGGCAGGAGCAGGCGGCACGACCGGCGCTGCTTTGGGCGGCTGGAGCAAGAAGACCAGAGGTTGAAGAAGCACTACGGCCATTGAATGGACATCGTACGGTCACTGCAGCTAGAATCGTTTATATTGACTAAGTTGACAAAGCCCTTGGTACGTCAACTTAGTAGGCCCACAGGTCAGCTTCCGAAACGGTGCGACCCAGATGTCAGGGGGAGGAATCATTTTTTGGGCGGGTGAAGCTAGAATATCCGAGATTGAAGAAGAAGCACGGCATCCATTGGATGGACATCCAACGGCCATTGCTGCTAGAACCGTGTGTTGACTATAAGTTGACAAAGCCTTGCATACGCGTCAACTCTATTTTTTAGGGGACGCCTCAACTTAGTTAGGCCAGAAGTGTGTGGCAGAGAACTTATAGGCCATTTGAGATTTGTAAGAATGTGTAGCCCATTTTTGAATTCTAATGGAATTTACTACAGCCCATTTACAGTTTGTTAAAAGTACAGCCCATTTCAACCAACCATTCAAAACAGAATTCAATAAAATTTCCCACATTTTGATGGGATCCGAAATATTTTTATCCCGAAATTTCTAGTCAGATTCAATACAATTTCAATATAAATTTATATTACGTAAAAATCCAACGAAACATTGCGCTCACAACAATTAATGAAATTAAAATTTTCAATATCCAAAAATAATATTTTATAAAGTAATCACGTGTTTGGTGCATTTTTTATAGTTACTGCCCAGTTTTTACAATTACATCCCATTTATTATTTCTTAAAGCCCATTTTCTTGTTAAGCCTAATGCATCCCTCCTAGGAAATATTTGCAGCCCAGCGGGGCGGAGAATAACAACTTGACCTTGCCTAGGTATTCCTAAAAAAGTATAGCTGGGCTAGCCATTTTCAGCTTGTAAAAAATTAATATCTGGGCTGGATATCTGGCCTGGGCTAGACGGGCCACAGCCCGCCCAGTTAATACCTGCAGCGATGTTTTCGTAGTTGCTCAGAGGAGAAAAATTAATATCTGGGCTAAAGATCGAAAACTCTGCAGTGCTCACACCTCAAAAACACAAATACTGCTCGAGCTGCTTGGCCCCAGCTGTCGGCCGCTTCTTGTGCAATTCTCTCATTTATTGACTACTACATAGGTTGACAATGGTGTGGGACCGTGATGTCAGGAAACTAGGGGGAAGCAAAATAAATTACTCCAGCGAGCGCTTCCACCTCTGCCTCGTTGTCTCCCATGGAAACCCCTTTCCTCCCTTTTTTTTGCTCGGGCAAGGACCAATGCATGCAGCACGTCCATGCGGTTATTAGGCAAAAAATAAAAGCGCTTTGCATGCTATGAATTACGATGGCCTGCATGGGTAGCTAATAAGGCATCCTCTTAACTGTTGTGATTAAATGTTGTGTTTAGAAGAGAGAAATATTCTTCTTTTCCACCAATCTGCTAGCACCTAGGTCGTGATGCACCTTCTAATACGACTTATTCACCTAGACGGAGGGAGTATAGTTTTATACATATATATAATAAGGAGGCACTTGCGTACGTGAGGCTATGGACCTGGTGGGTCCCCATTGTCATCCTCTCCAAGTAAATTCTTCTCCTCGCCCGCGCGCGCTTTCCGCCCGAAACAGTCAGCGCCACCCGCCCCGCTTCCCGGTGCAGGCGATTGCTCCGCCTTCAAACGACACAAGTGTCATCCGTCCGTCCATCTGTTACCCACATTAATGATACACGGTTGCCGAGGCAGCTACTCCGGCGCCACACGTCCATCCCTCCGCCCGCCCACCATTGCTATATAAACTACTGCGCCGGCCATAGCCGCAGTCATCCGCATCCGTTCCCTTTCTCCTGTCCACACCACTACTGCCCACCATGGCTTCCTCACGCTCCAGCGCTCTTCGGGACGGGCGAAGGACGGACCACAAGGAGATGTCAGCCATTGCTGCCGACCGGCTGGCCAGCAGGCAGCCGGAGGACGACGATGTCCCAATGGAGAACATGGTAGTCGACGATCCGGCGCCAAGCCCCTCCTTCGCGCCATCCTCGCCGATGCATTGCACCATGACCATCGGCAAGGCCCGTGCCCAATATATGGACAGTGTGAGGCAGATGCATCAGGAGCAGTTTCGGGAGGCGCAGGCCGACGCCGCCTACAACCACCATCTCCTCCAGGAGCACCTGCAGGCGGAGGAGCAGATCGCCGCAGAGCGGGCGGAGCGGGAGGTGCTGCTCGACTCGTACCGCTCCGCCCGCAAGGGCCGCCTCGAGCGCTGGCGGTACCGCATGCGGGTGGCGGAGGCTGCGGCCGCCTACAAAGAGGCTAGCAAAGAGGGCGATGAAGCAGGCGAGGCGCTGTTTGGCGAGACCAAGGACGAGGCAGAGGACAATGCCGGCTCCGACGAGTCCCCGCTCCGCTGGCGTCGACAAGGCCCTGCTCCGCCGAGGCCCCGCGGCACCAACAACAAGGCAAAGGACACCGCCGGCTCCGGCGAGGCCCCGCCCCGCCAACAATGAGGCAGAGGACATCACCGGCTCAGCCGAGGCCCCACCCCACCGGCAACGCGGGGGCGGATTTCCACCGCTCCACTGAGGCGCCGCCCGCCGGCAACGAGACAGAGGACATCGCCGGCTCCGCCGAGGCCCCGCCCCGCTGCCAACGAGGCCGCGCCACACAGAAAACGAGGAAGAGTAGAACACGGTAGGTCGCTGCCGCTTGGGTCCAAGTAAGGCCACCGCTGCTACCCTCCTGTTGAAGCCAAGCTAGGCGGGTTGACCATTGACGGTCGGTTAGCTTCTTGGCGGCGACGTGGAGTCGGGGAGTTCTGCTAGAGAATAACGCTGCTTCTACTTAACTGCTGGTGCAGTTGGCTGACAGACACGTGGGCCCAACAGGCCACATGTTAGTTATGCAACTGCACCTGCAATTAAGTCACTGAAGCTTCTGTTCGGCTCAGCGGGACACAAGTGAGTAGCTTCGGTTAATTAGTTATACCTCCAGCGCATGCCTTTTTAGTTGAAGAATGTATGAAATGTAATGAAATCTGGCATGTTTATAGGAAATCTGACCGTGTATGAATGAATTTATTTCGATTAGTTCGAATTCATGTATCACTGGCATTGGATGAACATGCAAAACAATATGTACTAGCATTATTCCCAGGGTGATCACCTCGTTTGCAGCAGTTTCACATGTACTCCCTCCGGTCCTTTCTAGTCTGCATACAAGTTTTGTCTGCAGTCAAAGTATCTCTACTTTGACCAATCTTATACAAAAAAAAGTATGCACTTTCCCAATGTGCGAAGTAAAAAGGAACAGAAGGAGTACAAAGAGTTTGAGCAGCTTTTTAGCGTTTCTGTACATTGCAATCAAACACACAGGCCTGGCAATTCATAGAGAACATTCAAAACAATCGATGATTATGCATCTTAGCGACTCACATGTCAGAGGCAATATTTACTTCACAACTAAAGAATAAAGAAAAAATTGATCGATGCTGCTGACAGCAAAGGGCGTCCCATTCGAAAATATCAAACGCATGTCTTGCTAAAATCAATGAGCAAAATTTGACAAGGTTGTCCCATTCCAAAATATCAAATGCCTACGATTGTGGAATGGGTAGGGTTTGCCATCAGTTCGGACATTTGTCACAGCAAAAAAATGGAGATTTTGTCAGTCCTTCTGAGCTGAAGTTAGTTTGGTCTTGTGGGGAATAATGTAACCATCCTTCAACTGCTCCTTCTGATGATATGATAGACAGGGCTTCTTCATCGTGGCATAATCGGAACTAGTCACTTCAGTACTCCATATTCTCCTTCAGAGGAAGATGATCCTGTTGTGCAAAGACAAGAGGACTACTAAATGCTAGCATCACTGTTTGCTCGAAAAACAGGAAAGGAAATATTTAAAACAGCACAGATGAAGCACTTCTCAAGGACAATACCACTTTTTCATGACAGTATCTAAACAGTAGCACAACACCAATAGAGATGACAAAGCTCAATCATATGGATGAAATCAGTGGGCGAGTACCAACCTTTGTCAGGAGGCTTATTGTGTAGAGCATACAAATGAAGCAATTATCCGGAACCATCTGTTGCTATCTATGGTGGTGGCCATGCTTACTATATACTCCTCGATTAGTTTAATGTTTCCAACATCTTGTGCAGTTCCACTAAAATATATGGTATCTTAAAAGAAGATCCCTGTTTGCACAAGTAGAGATAATTACATATTACATTAAGAGTGGCATCAAATCAGTGGCAAAACAATTGCTCGTTCCAGCCATAGCAATAAATTAAGATGCAAAACTACATCATTACTTGTGTCATCACAGTTACAGTGCTTCATTACAGCACCGGGAGTTGATTTTTGTTTTTCTTCCCCTTGTTCTTCCCCTTCATCACTTGGTTCAATAACAAATAAGCTTCGCCTTCAATATAAGATTTGGCATGTCAATTAGGGAGCACAAGTATAGTACTAAACTTAATTTTCTGATGAAAGTGGAAAAATACAGGCCAGCAGTTGTGAAATATCCTTATCTTACCTCAATGGGATATTACGGTGCACATACAGATTGGAAGTCTTGTCTCCATTTGTGCAGTTCACTAAAATCAAGCAACATTAACGTACAAGTAGCACAACATATGAATGCACACTTCAGAATCATGTGAAAGAAGGCTAGTACTGACCTCTCATGATGCGGAATTCAAACAACTCACAAGAAGAAGATCTGAACCAAATTCGCCTTAACGGATAGGAAGTAAGATCCCCTCTTGTGCAGTTCCACTAAGATCAAGCAATCAAGCAACGTTGTCGGTGTGACATTTTGGTTGAAATGCACAAAACACTCTTAAAACAAAAGTGTTTTGTGCAGTGCAACAAAAGGTCACAATGGCAACGAGGTGAAGTAGATAACCCTGTTTACACAGAGGTGCAAAGGAAACAATTAGTGGTCAATAACGGTGGATGACACAGAAGCCAACAAAAAGAAGCATCTACCTTATCTAAATGGGAAAGAAAGCAAGACAGTAGCATTTCTCAAATGGTGGCATTGATTAATATTAACATAGAGATTATATTAACAATAAAATTCGTTAAACATGTAATTTGCTTTTAACTGTGGCATTGCATCAATTTTCCAGCGGCATTATTAGAGGGCGTTTGTTTACAGGGACATTTTAGTGTAAGGACTAAAAAAACTCCGTGTCAGTCCCATCTAAACCAAAGAGGAGGGACTTTTAGGGACTAAAAGTGGGAATTTGGGACTAAAGAAAGAAGACCCCGAGGGTGTCTTTTTGGGACTTTTTCCAACAGTTGCCCCTGCCACGCATCACACCTTGTCTCTATTAGTTCATTACTAGGGGTAACATATTCTTTTAGCATGTCATTTAATAACCTCTAGTCCATGTTTAGTCCATGGAACCCAGCAGGTAGGGACTAGGGAGTTTTTAACCAAACAGGGCCTTAGATTAACAACAGCTAATGAGTTGCACGGGACAGTGGATGCACCAGCACCATGTGCATCTACCGATGTACTATGGTCATGCACAGTCTGTTGCAACAAAGAACAAACAACCAATTAGCATATTTGTGTTGGTGCCAGTTTTGTTATCTTTAGATGCCTTTCCCTATGTGAGCGCAGCAAATCTAGTCCTACTCAAACTCTACAGCCTTGTCCCTTCCTTTCCTTTTTGAACTAGTACTTTCGCCCCTTCCTTTCCTATTTGAACCACGTCCTAGATTTATGCGATACAACTTTCCCCACTACTTTCCCCCATTCCTTTCCTCTTTGAACCACGTCCTAGATTAATGCTATACAACTTTCCCCCTTCATTTCCTCTTTGAACCACGTCCTAGATTCATGCTATATACAACTTTTCCCACTACTTTCCCCCACTCCTTTCCTCTTTGAACCATGTCCTAGATTCATGGTATACATGCAGCTAGAGCAATGCATGTGGAGTAAGTAAATTATACCTTAAGGTTCTTGGGGCGTGGTTCGGTGGACGACGGGACGGCGGTGAAGAAGAAGGGGTCGGAGGCCCTCCCGTGCTGCCGCTGGGTGGAAAGTGAACAGCCGCGCCGGTAGTCCCTCGCCGACGGCGACAGCGTTAAGCCTCCTTCCCTTCCCGGCGGACAGATCCTGCCGGCTCTTTGAGCAGTAGTGAGGGGAGAGAGAGGCCAACGAAGTCTTGTTTAGATTTGGAGAGGGCGAGAGAGTGTGAAGAGAGCAACTACAAGCGCTGAGGCTCCAGCGGGAGAGGGCGAGAGAGTGTGAAGAGAGCAACTACAAGCGCTGAGGCTCCAGCGTGTATATATATATTGGAGAGAGAGTGTGAAGCGTGCAAACCCTAGAAAACATTTTGACCAGTCAAAGAATCCTCCTGGCACAAATTATGCTCAAGTGTAGTTATCGAACCCGAGACCTCAAGTTTGATGAGCGAACAGGCTAACCAGCTACACAACCCTCCCGTTATGTTCAACGAGAGGGAAATAACCTTTTATACATTCCTGCATTCGTGTGACAAGCATGTCGTGTTTTTTTTGTGTGTGTGGGAGTCATTGGGATTTCAATCATAATCGTGTCATGTGGCTTTGGTGGTAAGACTATCCACAGTGGTGCAGAAATAATGCAGCCTTAGTCACCTTACCTCTCTCCACGTAGTATGTTGGGTCCCACCAGTCAGAGGGTGAAACAAACAAATTAATAAGAAAAATTAAAAGCGCCAGCGGTGTATCTTACCTCACACATCTCGCTACTTCTCGGGAACACTGTCCAATTGATCCCTCTGTTTGATCACGTACTATTTTAAGTGAATCCTTATTATAACATGCACACAAATTTTGGGCACTTGTATTCGACTTAAGTCAGTGTGCCACCGTATCTCGTATACTTACTACTCCCTCCATCTAGGTGTAATAAGTCACGTTAGAAGGTGCAACGGGACCAAGGTGTGTGTGTGTGTGTGTTTAACACCATGTGTGTGTTAGAGAGAGCGACAGATCGACCTACTCCTACAGAAAGATGGTGTGTAGTGTATGATTTTAGCCGCGAGAGTCGGTGCATCCTCTCGTTCCCGGGTGTGTCCGGTAGGGACATGCGGACAACTACCACGCCCGCTCCTGACCAGCCTGGCCCACCCAAAGCCCCTCCATCACCCACGCGCGCTTCCCGCCCGAAACAGTCAGCGCCGCTCCAAAGAATCGGTGCCGCATTCATGCCCGAGCAGAGCGGACGCGACCTCTCACTGGCGCAAGAGTGATGGTTGCTTCGTCCATCCAACTTACTGATGGGTCTATGTGATTTGACGGCTCATTGGTCTTTATTACTGAGGTGGTAGGACTGCTGGATGTCCCACGCTTTCGGCGAAAGGAGGTATACTACTACTAGATTACAATTTTCTCCATTCTTACAGCGGAGGCGTGCAAGAGCAGTGAAAACACGCAGGCTTAGTGATTACACGACCCACCTCACACTATCACCGTGTGACACCTAACTCTTTACATAGTACTCCCTCCGTTCCTAAATATTACTAGATGAGTCCTCGCGCGTTGGCGCGGAACAGCGGTATATCTCTCTGCGCAAAATTATCGATTTCATAGAACAAAAAAAACTCTATAACCGCATGACAAATGTGGTAGCCAAACTAAATAAACTCCCATCATCATTTAGATCATCCCACGTAAGGAAAAAAGATCAGCCAACTCCTACTGCATAATGGGATTATATTTTTCTTTTTGACATGTTAATGGGACTTAAAAGCTCACTTACATGCATGCTACCGGTGCATGCTTGCATGCAGACATGTTGATGTGATTTAAAACCCACTCACATGCATGTGGCACGGTATTTCTGCATGCTTGCATGTGGCTTAGTGCGGAGCCTCTCAATGTCAAGATCAGACGGCTATTATGGACTGATTTACTTCATCTAACGGCTACATCAATTTTGATGATGTGGCTCAAGGAGAGGATAGAGAATTCCTAGTAGTGGGGGGCTAGCTATTACTAGTAGATATAAGTCTTTGTAGAGATTCCACTACATACGGAACAAAATGAATGAATCTACACTTAAAATGCATCTATATACATCCGCATGTGGTTCATGGTGAAATCTCTACAAAGACTTATATTTAGGAACGAAGGAAGTACTAGTATAGTACGTACTGTAATTTATCAGCGAGATAAATTTGTACAATGCTATGAAGCTTCCAGCTTCTGTTACATGTATCTTGCGTCCAAGGTTGCCCGTTGCAACATTTCATCAAATACAAAGGAGACTAACATGCATGCTATTGCATCTCAATAATTGACAGATCATAGCAAATATGTACTCCCTCTGTTCCAAAATAAGTTTCTCAACTTTGTGCAAACTTTAGTACAAAGTTGTACTACTAGTAAAGTTGACACTTATTTTGGAACAGAGGAAGCTAAAGAAAAAAATGATCCATGCAGTCCCTAGCCCTTGAACCGTGAACCCTGGCCAGGCTTGAATTTGCTGGCAATGTTCGAGCTTCCTAATAAATGAAGTTTGCAACCTTTTGACCATCGGATCATTTTGTGCAGTTTCACCAAAATCGAGATGAGCATCCCTGTGGCAAAGAAATTGAACAACCGTGATTAGAATAAGATTACTAGGACTAGTTGATGAGACATAAACTCATCACAAATACAGTACGTAGAAGCCAGTAGAGGTATGTGCGGGGCAAAGAAGTAGAGAAATATCCACAGGGAGTGATGTGGGCAGCTGGAGCAGTGGTGCAAGCCGGATGTAAAGGGAGTTGTACCTGAGGGATGTAGCTCCACCTTGAGGAGGGTGGCGGGAGGCGGCAACTGCCCACGTCGCGGCAGTGAGCAAGGGACAAAGGCAACCTCACCGGCTTTGTGAGAGAGAACGGCAGGGACCCTTGATCGGGACGTGCCGACAGTGGGTTTTCGCCGTCGGCGACGGCCATCGCATCTACACTAAGCATCCACCCCTTCCCCAAGCGGACGTGATCCGCCGGGATGTTAGAGATGTGGCCATAGTCGTTTTGTGCGAGAGAGTGTGAAGAGAGCAACCCCAGCAAGCAACCGTGTAGGCTGGCCCGTCCTGACTATGTGTATAGTGGAGCGGTTTCCTTTTCTCTCCATATGAACCTATCATATTGCGTACGTGCCACTGAAGAAAAAAAACTTTATTTATAAATGACGCGGCACCTACTGCTCGTTCTCCTATAATCTTGCGCTTGGCATCTCCAAAATATTAACCTTGCGATTGGCTCTTCGCCTCTTCGGGAAGTCGAGCAATAATGGTAGTGCAGTATATATCGTTCTGGCTATATGAGACCGAATGAATTGTTGCACGTCCACCACGTGGGCGATGGTCGAGGGGTGAGGGAGAGTGCTACATACAAAGCAAAATGAGTGAATCTACACTCTAAAATACATCTATATACATCAGTGTTTGGAGTATGTACTAGTAGTTCATATTGAAATCTACTAAAGGACATATATATTCCAAACAGTATGATATAATCTCTATAACCAAGGTAGTAGGGACGAGGAGTAAACGGAGGGAGTAGTAAATTTTTCTCCTCGTCCTGCGAGCCACCGCGCGCATGGGCGAGGGAGTGGGCGTAAGGCGTAGTAAGCAAGCTTCACCTCATCCTGCGAGCCACCGCGCCCATGGGCGGGGGAGACGGCGTACTAAGCAAGCTTCTCCTCGTTCTACGAGTTGATGGGACACATCAAAAGTACTCCAGTGTATAGATCCTTGCCTCTAAGGTAGGCCCCACATGGTTTGCCTCTTTTTTTAACATAACACGTCAAGTTGCAATTTGTTTGTTCACCCATGGTAGACGATCCTCCCTCCACCAAGTGGACAACCGGGTCACGTGCCAAATTACGACATGGGCTGCCTTTTTCGTACAGAAATGAGCTCCACCGTGTACCCGCGCGGGTGTGGTTGGGAAAGAGACAGGAGTACATGCATTGTGCATGCACCTCTTCTCTTCGTGCACGTCCCCCACCTACATGGGTGTGTGTGAGAGATACAAACCGCGTTCGTGAGTGTTTTTTGTTTTGGGGTGGGGGGTTGATTTCGTGAATTATTTGTGGGAATATGTGTCGATGACATCTCAAACAAAATTTTGCATGCAATGTGTGTGAACTGGAGGCCTATCCATATCATACATAGAGGGTCAGGCAATCCACGAGAAGAGAGGGAGGGGTCATAGCTATCGATAGAGTCGAAGAGAGGATCAAGTGGGTGGGTGCGAGATCGATGAAGAGAGCCATCGAAATTGTGTGTGTGTGTACAAGTCAAAGATATAGGGTGACTGGCCTACTGGAACGTTAGAGGGCACACGTCAAGTTTGTGTGTGGCAGGGAGACATGACTAGAGCGCTCGATGTATCAGTGTGTGGGGGGAGGGGGTGGTGGGAGGGGTAGGCAGAGGCCTAACTATAGAGGTAGAACGACTCGTATATGTGTTGAGAAGGAGAGACCCAGCTATGTCTTGAGGGAGATCGGTCGACATCCATACATAACTGAAGGACGGGAAATATGATGGGAGAGAGAGAGAGAGAGGAGAGAGAGAGGGAGGGAGGGAGAGGAAGGGAGGGAGAGGGGTAGAGTGTTGGATGGGTGATGGAGTTGCTTCTTGAAGATGGTGGGAGAGGCCTACTAGACAAACTGAGGGTGGAACTGCAATGTTATCAATAAGAGTGGGGATGTGTTTCTGTGTGTGCCTGTGCGTGATAGATCTGTCGGGACGCATCCATGGATGATGAAGGGGAACCATGTGTTTGGTAAGCAAACCTAACTAGATCGGAAGATCAATTGTTGTTTGTCGGAGGAAGGGAGAGACACAACTAATGAGGTAGATTGATTGACGTGTGGGTAAAAATGAGTTATAAGGACCTAGCTAGCTATATGTATAGCGAGAGATCGGTCGGTGTACGTCCATTTGTTAGAGGCAAATAAGGCCCAGTGAGACGGATAGACAGAGATAATGGAGCTAGGAGGTGGTGCGAGAGGCCCAACTACTAGCTAGATAGGGGGAGGAGTGTGCGGTTGTGAGAGCTATGAAAAGTGGGGCGAGAGTTTACACGTGTGTCTGACCGTATGAGAGACACGAGGCAAGGACACATAAAGGAGGAGATTGAAGGTGTGTTTGTATGTTGTAGGCAGGCATCGCTGGAGAGGTTTATCGATTGGTGTGTGTCGGAAAGGGGTTGTGGAGACTCTGGGAGAACAACCTAAAGAAAAAATGAATGTTCCCGGTGGATAGAATGCCGAGGGAGGGGAGGGCGAGGAGGGCGTGTGCATGCACGAGAGAAAGTTAGTGGTAGCTACAAAGGTTAGAGGATTGTGTGGGTGTAAGAGACTAACAAAGATCATAATTTGATATGAAAGCGGATTGAGATAGAACAACCATATAGACAGCACAGATATCTTCTACATTGTCGCCAACAGGTTGGTTTGTTGAACTTGTGCCCTGACGAGCACACAATTCACAAAAAAAGACCGTATGGGTTGTCTATAATGATCGCACACATTTTTGATTACCGAACTGTTTGCGGGTATCACACACATCTTGTTACGCCGAATCGTTTGTGTTCACCTCACTCATCGCAAACGGTTCATCGAAGTGAACTGTATGCCGTATATCGCACACACCTTGATCTGGCTACCCATTTCTATTGTTCTATCTCATCGCAAACAGTTTGTATAGATCAACCATATGCCCCTCATTGCACACACAACTATAATTTGAATCGTGTTTGATGTATCATTCATCGCAAACATTTTGCATCATTTCTGACGGTTTTCATACAGCACCGTTTGCGATTATTGCATCGCACATAGTTTCTCGAAGGGCCTCTGATTGTAGTGTCACGTTAACAGCATCCTGCAGTAGTGTATGGTTGAAGTGAAACACATACACTGTGCTCAATCCTCAACCTATCCCTTAAAACAGATTTTTAGAAAAGAGAGGGGAGATTGTTCTTTAGTCCAAGTCTTCAGTTGCTCAAGATTGCCCGTAGCCGGGGGCACGGCTACTCGATTAGGTTTAACCCTCTAGAGAGGTCGTACACGTTCCCCACATGACACAATCAACCCCGTTTACCATTACACACTTGGGTGCACAACTAGGAGGAGATTGTGACGAAGCCTTTTTGTAACAGCCCCCTATACCAACCAAGCCGCCCGCAACTTCGGCACGAAGTCCTCTCTCCGATGGCGGTCCCCGGGTAGGGTTTCCCGTTAGTACTAAGCTAAGCCAGAGCCCATAGTAGCATGCGACTATACTAGAAGCTACATCAAACTGTACTGAGAAGATCTCAATCCCCTGGATGGCTGTCCCCACCAAAAACCTGTGTGCAAGACCCCAGTCGGGCGCATTCACTACAAGACCCTGGTTGGGCGCAATCACTTGTAGACGTTCCCGTCCATACCATTCCGCCCAGGGAGTAGAAGTAAAATAGTATATTGCTTTGTTTTTCAAAAAAATTCAGAAAATGTTGCCCCAAAAGAAGGCAAGTTTATTCGTTTAAAACTTTCTTGATTCCCAATCCCTTTCTCTGTAAGCATGGCTAAGCATAGCTACAAGTTCCTAGGGCTTAAGTTAGCAATAATACTTTGCAAAACTTTTAAGTATAGCCCAACCCACTTTCCGAGGTCAACTGTGTGCGATGCAATAATCGCAAACGGTGCTGTATGAAAACCGTCAGAAATAGATGCAAAACGTTTGCAATGAATGATACATCAAACACAGTTTAGATTTTAGTTGCGTGTGTGATGAGGGGCATACGGTTGATATGTACGAACTGTTTGCAATGAGATAGAACAACAGAAATGGGCAGCCAGATCAAGGTGTGTGTGATATACAACATACATTTCACTCCGATGAACCGTTTGCGTTGATTGAGGTGAACACAAATGATTCGGCGTGACAAGATGTGTGTGATATCCGGCAAACAGGCCGGTAATCAGAATTGTGTGTGATCATTATAGACAGCCCATATGGTCTTTTTTGTGAAGTGTGTGCTCGTTAGGGCACACAGTTCAACAAACCAACCTGTGGGCGATAATGTAGAAGGTCTCTATCGAATACATATTACTAACCGTCTGCGATGAGATTGACAGGATAAACAGAGATATATACGGTTTGCTTAATTTTGTCCTCCTTATTCTTATTGTTGTTGTTGTTGGATGGCCCTGCGACATCATCTTGGCGAGGATGCTTCTTGCCGCTGACCATTGGCTTTTCATCGCCGCCGCCATCGTCATCGTCATTGCTGTCATCGTCATCCTCCTCCTCGTTCGACCATTCCTCCTCCTCATCATCCTTGTCCTCTTCTTCGTCCTCCGATGGATCCTCGTCCATCTGGTTGTTGTCTGACGACTCCGAAGGCGGCGTCCCTTCCATGAACCGGATATAATCGAGGTCTGGGCTCGACGCCGGACCTCATGGAAGACGAGTGGGATGATTCCGATGTTGACCTATCATCGGGCGCCAGACTGCTGGCCGAACTGTTGTCCTCGCTGCCGCTTGACATGGCTGCAGAGTGTGTGTCAGTGTGTAGTGCGGCCTGCCGGGGACGATGGAGATGGTGGACACTTTAGCATGGTATGCAGAGAAGAGGAACTACCAATTGAAGCGGGTTTTTTTGCGCGTGGGGGGGATTGAAGCAGGGGTTAACGTATTATCTAACCGCTGATATAATCAACCGCAATTATTTGTACCCAGTCGCTCCAAATTCCCGGGGTTACGCATGACTCCTATTGGCTATTTGGATGGTTTCCTTTTTCAGGACAAAAACAAGGAACGAGTTTTGGGATTATGCACTGGTACCAGTACGAACGGAGTAGGATAGTTGGCAAGCAATACATTGAGCTCTTCTTATTGATAAAGCTAGTAATAATCAAACTAGAAAGGAAAATAAAAAAGACAAAGAAAAATATCTGCACGAATCTTCGCGTAACATCAATGGCATAGGACCTAGATGTGCATTACTTAGAGCACATCTAGATGTTCTTTAGGAACACTATCAAACAAAACCCCTAATCATCATTACAAATAGCGCATGGAACATGGCTAATGCGACAAGCACAACTACACATGCTAGTTCCTTCTTCTCTCTTGCTTTCATCTGTTGCATGTGATTTATTCTTTCTTGCTTCATCGTACTGATTATACGTTCCAGATCAGTCAGTTTCTTCTTCAGCTTTACGTTATCTTCTGCGAGCTTGGTGATAACACTCCGAGCCCTGCCATGCCATTCTTCATCCAGCCAGTTAACAAAGGCACAAGCCTCATATCCCTGCCAATGTTAAATAGTATTCAGGATGAGCGGTGGCATTAACTGAAGTAAAATGATGAACTTAATTAGCACTAACCTCTAAGGGGCAACTGAGAAACTGCCTGCCAATGTCGAATCCCTTCATGCATACACATCGAGCGGGAGTGTGCCCGTGCACACAACTCAGCTTTTGGTACTTCTCGGTGGCGCAAAACTCAGAGTTGAACTCGTGTTGCGGGAGTCTGGAGTCATGCTCCAGATCCGGCGGTAGATCGCTTTCCTAGGGTGGAGGGGGGTCATTCAGGACGGATTCAGCAAGGAGCTATACTTTGGACATGCTAAAAAAGACCGGGATAGATTGGAACCCGATAGGACGATTCGGATCCGTAGTACACCTGCCTTCTGATGACCTTAGGCAAGTGCTCGGCGGTGACCACCATCGTGGCGGCGATACAAGCAGGAGCAGCCGCACCGAAACCATCAGCACCACTCGTCCGCATTCCCCCAATGTTAGCGCCACGTGAGGGAATTTGGAGGCTATGTATGGATGTGGGGGAAATGGGGAAACTATGGAGATAAGTTAACGGTTGGGAACTACTTATGGCACTATATGTTGTATATGACACACTGTTTATACATGTCGTTTGTGTTAGGTATTACAACGTCACACACGATTTCCGCACCAAACCGTGTGAGAAGACAACGTAGGTTAGACACGGTTGCCATTACATAACCGTATGTGATGTACTACCCTGTCCATATAATTGAGTTATAGTGAGATACTATGTAAACAGCCGCTCTGCGGATATCCGTAAAAAAACAGTCGCTCTGCATATAGAGATGGCGATGGCGTCCTAGGCAGCGGCTATCGGAGAAGAGGTCGATCCTCGGTCGATGGGCGGTGGCGGTGTCATAGGAGGTCAATCCTCAGTCTACAGCGGGAGATAGAAGGAGCTCAACTATCGAGGTCGGCAACAGCGTGATTCGAGCACATCCATCGCGGTCAATGGCGGGATAGTGGAGGTCGAACTTCAGGCGGCAGCCGCACTAAGCTTTTCTCCTTGACCCTGCTATCTCAGCATGCCGCCACATCGCGCTTCTCTGTCTGCTAGGTAGAGGTGGCCGCGCGGATAATTATTAAGGTATTCTTTCCATGAGTGGCTTAATTAAGGTATTCAATTCCTAAGGGTGGTGTTGTACTAGTACTCATGTAAATCGACTGGCAATTAATTTTTGTCATTGTACGTCTGGATAACAACATGGAGCGCCCTTAGTAATTATGAAAATAAAACCTTGTGATTTATGCACACATCTTTGGGCAGCAGTTAATACGTGTATTAATATTGTTGTTTTGTTTTTAATTACCATTAGTGTGCTGCAGATGGAATGATCTCAATGGGTGAAGAATCAGAAAACCGCAGATTTTATCAGTGGTGTGACAGAGTTCATGAATTTGGCTGAAAGTACAAAGAGGAGAATTGGTGATGCGGATTACATCTTGGGTCCATGTACTAATTGTGCCAATATAGAGTCACATGAAGTTGCAGATGTCCAGATGCACTTAGTCTCTAGGGGATTCATGGATGGATATACACGTTGGACCAGACACGGTGAAGAGGAGGTCATGGATGAAGATACCCAGGGTAGCGAGATGCCAAACCCCGATCAGTGTCACGTGGATGTTGAATCTAACATCGGGGCAGATGCGTCAAGCTACCAATGGAACACCGGAAAGCTGAAACGCCCACTGGAAAACCAAGACATTGACGCAGATAACGACGATCTTGATATGCCAGATGTTGCTGCTATGATTGCAGATTTCAAGGGCCCAAAAAAGGATATGATTGGGTTCAAGGATCTGCCAACCATTGATGCAGACTCCAAGAAAGAATTGTATCCAGGTCGCAAAAAGAAATATTCCAAGTTGAGTGCCACCCTGGTGCTTCTTAGATTAAAAAGCAGCAAATGGTCTATCAAACAAGGGCTTCACAGAGATATTAGGTCTTTTCAAAGAAATTCTTCCGGAAGGTAATGTGCTCCCCAGAAGCACGAATGAAGCGAAGAAAATTGTTTGCCCATTGGAACTTGAAGTACAGAAGATACACGCTTGTGCGAATGATTGTATATTGTACCATGGTGAGTACAAAGATTTGCGTGCATGTCCCACATGCATGCATGCACGATACAAGCGCATGAGAGAAAAGGACAAGTACAAATTGGACAACGAGATCAAGACAGGAATTCCATTCAAGGTTGTTTGGTACTTGCCTTTAATTCCAAGGTTGAGGCGTTTGTTTGCAAACCCTAGAGAGGCAAAGAGGTTGTGGTGGCATCATGATGAGCGAATTGTTGATAGGTATATGAGGCACCCGAAAGATGGGGCCCAATGAGAATTAATCGACAACAAGTTTGAAAAATTTGCAAAGGATCCTAGAAGTATAAGGCTCGGGGAGTGTACTGACGGGATGAATCCTTTTGGCGATATGAGCACCAATCACAGCAGATGGCCGATGCTTCTGTACATATATAACCTAGCTCCTTGGTTGTGTATGAATAAAAAATATATTATGATGCCAATGATTATTCAAGGCCCTAAGCAACCTAGAAATGACATCGACATTTACTTTCAGCTACTGGTAGAAGAACTGTTGATAGTGCGGATAGATGCGCCTGCTGTAAAATGTTATGATGCTTACAGAAAGGAGATTTTTGATCTACATGCGATGCTAGTGCACACCATTCAAGATATGCTGGAATTAGGCAACACATCGGGGCAGAAAACAAAGGGAGATGTAGGGTGTGTCACATGCATAGATAGGACAACTAGCAGAAGACTTCCCAACTCGCACAAAACAGTGTATTTGCTTCATCGTAGGTTCTTACGAAAACCTCACCCATATCGAAAGATGAAATCTGAATTTGATGGTATGGTAGAGGCAGGTGCGGGCCCAAGACCCTATGATGGGGAGGTGGTCCACAAAATGGCTAGAAAAATTAATGTTGTGCTTGGCAAGAACCACCCTTCGACGGTGAAACAAACACCCAAGGGTCAAGTGTTTAAGAAGAAATCGGTGTTCTGGAAATTACCTTACTGGGATCCCAATTCCAATAGGATCCCTAGGCCTCATTAGCCCATACTGCTCCACAAAGAATACCTACAGTTAAAAGGGTAAATCCTAGGCTAATGACATGATAACTCCAAGAATCCAAACGCTCTGTTAATTGATATTTGTAATAATTTGGAAATGAAGGGACAGAGGTTCTTTTTAAAGCACTTCTTTTTGCATAAAATTCTACGTGTACGTCACTGCATCGATGTCATGCACGTAGAGAAGAACGTATGTGAAAGCATCCCTGGTACTCTACTCAAGATTAAAGGTAAAAGAAAGGATGGTGATGGTTCACGGCTCGATATGCTTGCTGATCAATCAAAACACAAGAGTGAAGCAGAAGATGATGAAAAAGCAACACAGTTCTTCACCTATTTGTTGTCAGTTAAGACACCCTCTTCCTACTGTGCAAACATCAGAAGTCTCGTGGATGTGAGCTTGGGTAAAATGAAGTTGGGACACATGAAGTCACATGATTGCCATGTAATGTTGACACAAATCCTCCCGGTGGCCATCAGGAATCTAATGGACAAAGATATAAGAAACACACTCATTGACCTCTGTGATTTCTTCAACCAACTATTGCAGAAAGTTGTAGATCCTGAAGAGTTGGATCATATGCAAGATGATATTGCAAGAATATTGTCCAACCTAGAGATGTTTTTCCCACCATCATTCTTTGATGTCATGGTTCATCTCACTGTGCACCTTGTCAACGAGATAAAGTATTGTGGTCCAGTGTTTCTTCGCAACATGTATCCCTTCGAGCGGTTCATGGGAATACTAAAGCACTTTTGCTGGAACTGAAACAATCCAAAGGCAAGCATCCTACAAGGTTATACCGTGGAGGAGGTGGTTGAGTTTTGCACGGAATACATGAAAGAAAGACCTATAGGTTTGCCCCTGTCATGAGGGAAGGCTGAAAGGTAAGTCGGTCCTTGCTGGCACGCAAATGGATGCACCCAGAGAATTGGCAAAGAAAGCCCACTTGACGGTACTGCTTAACAACCCAGTTCTCAGCGCTTATGCCGAAGAACACTTGGCGGAGATACGCCAAAGCTTCTTACCAATGGTGCCTTCATCAGATGTGTAGATGAAGGAGCACACTGCTACCTCTTGAGCACTGCGTTGGTTTTCCTTTGAAGAGGAAAGGGTGATGCAGCAAAGTAGCGTAAGTATTTCCCTCAGTTTTTGAGAACCCAGGTATCAATCTAGTAGGAGGCCACGCACAAGTCCCTTGCACCTACACGAACAAATAAATCCTCGCAACCAACGCGATAAGGGGTTGTCAATCCCTACATGGTCCCTTACGAGAGTGAGATTTGATAGATATGATATGATAATATTTTTGGTATTTTTATGATAAAGAGAAATAAAAGATACAAGTAAAATAAATGGCAAAGGAAATAACTAAGTATTGAAAGATTAATATGATGGAAGATAGACCCGGGGGCCATAGGTTTCACTAGTGGCTTCTCTCAAGAACATAAGTATTTATGGTGGGTGAACAAATTACTGTTGAGAAATTGATAGAATTGAGCATAGTTATGAGAATATCTAGGTATGATCATGTATATAGGCATCACGTTCGAGACAAGTAGACCGACTCCTACCTGCATCTAGTACTATTACTCCACACATCGACCACTATCCAGCATGCATCTAGAGTATTAAGTTCAAGAGAACAGAGTAACGCTTTAAGCAAGATGACATGATGTAGTGTAACATCCCAAAATTCTAAATTTTGGAATGTTATAATAAATAGATAGATTTGATTGATTGTCTGAAAGTGAGTGAATTCGAAACTTTTTGAAAGTTAAACGAGAGGGAATAAAAGGACTTTCCCAAAATTTTCATTTTTGCCTTTATGCTCTCCGTGAATTCAAATTCTTTTCAACACAAAACCCTAGAGAGAAGATGACATGACTTCTTCCATTTAAAATGAAAAGGGTGTTTGAAAAATATTTGAATTCCATTGGGAAATATTTTCCAATTCAGAAACTTTATGCAACTCAATGATTTTCACGAGAGAAGATAAAATGACTTCTTCAAATTATGAAATATGAGTTGGGAGTTTCAAAGGATCAATTTCAAGTCCTTTTGGAATTAGTTTTCAATTTGGATTTATTTGAGTTCTATTCAAATTATTTTTCTCCAAAAATAAAATATATGGAAATTAGGGTAACATGATTCCCTAACATTAGAAAATTGGAGAAAAATTTATTTAAAATCATTTTGGTATTTTTAAAATGATTTTTGTTGGATTTTAATAGACCAGTAGCACTCTTTGATTATTAGAATTTGTGTGTATTTTATTTAATGCTAGAAAAATGTTCATCTTGTAGAAAATCTTTTTTTGAAAATTATGATATATAATATGCCTATAGTTTATATTTTATTTAGGTTATATTCTTTTTTATCCTTAGTCTGTCTGTAAAAAAAAGGGTTTCCCCTCGCCGACTGGGCCGGCCCAGCATCTCGCCAGGCCATGGCCCAGCTCCCCCGCCGCCGTCCCTGCCGTCTCCGCGGGACTCCTTCCCGAGTCCGCCGCGCCGCCGCCTCCTCTGCCCCCCTCCCCACGCCACCCCTCGCCTCCTCCCGTGGCCTTTAAAAGGCGGGCCCCCGACGCCGCGCCCTCGACCTCGCCTCCTCGCCGTGTCGCGCCGCCGCCTGCTGCTGCTACCGCGCCGCACTTCGCCCCGCCGCCGCTGCTCGCTTGCCTCGCCGCGCGCGCTGCCACCTGCCGCCTTAGCCGCGCCACCACCTGCCGCTGTCGCCGCTCCTCGCAGTCGCCGGAGCCGCGACACCCTCGCCGGAGTCCGTCGCTAACTGCCGCCGGCGGTTTTCGATGGAAAACCGCCCCGAACCGGTAACCACCCCGGTTTATTCTCGGTTTAGTCCGGGTCTTAAAAAAAACCTAGATCGTTTTTTTAATAAAACCGATTTTCTTTCAAAAGGATCTATTTAGAGAACGTTCGCTGGTTAGGTATAGAAAACGAACGTTCGCCTTTTAGTTTTTTTTCTTCTGTTATTTCGGCCAGGGACCCGTTTGTGAATAACTTATTTGCAGAATAGCCCCTGATCTTCGAAACACCGTAACTTTTTGCTCGTTAGTACCAAATCCAACGAAACCAACGCCCACGTCTTCGTTATGATCTCCTTCTATCCGGATAAACAACTTAAAATGTTTTTGAAAATTTTAAAAATTCGATTTAGATCAGATTTGAATTCAAACTTCGTTTGATCATAACTTGAGTTTCGTAGCTCCGTTTGAGTTGATTCTTTTTGCAAATCGAAGCTCTTGACCTAAACATTCTAATAAGGCCAAATTCACATAATTTTGGTACTGTTAGAAATTGTTTTATGTTGCAAGAGTTATTTTCTTGGTTTTGATGTTTCCGAATCGTCTTCTTCGATCTTTCTGATCTTTTGAGTGATTGCTTATGTGTGGTTACTATTGCTTGCTTACGATAGATTGACCGGAGTGAGCGAGTAGATCTATTCAAGATTTTTGAGTGCGAATCATCTTCATCAACATTGCAGGCAAGTTCACACTTGATCATACCTCTTTCATCCCATTTTTATTGCATTAGATCAAACCTCAAACATTGCATGATTAGGATCTAATTAAATTGGGGGTATTGGGAAGTAGTTGATGAGGTAGGAACCTATTGCCCTGCATTCAAACCTTGGGAGTTACTATTACGTTATGCTTATAGTGTCATGCTATGCTCGTAGATGTGGATTGGGTTTTGAGAGTATTCATGACAGATGCGAGATTGTTAATTAATGGTTTACTTAAGGTGGCAACCTAACACACATCTGGGTGGATTGAGGCACCTGGGTATTCCAGGACTTACCTGTTTTTATTTTGGACCGCCACCCAGGCTCAAAGGGATCATGAGATCTCATACTAGAAACTTCCGTGTGCAGCCACAAGCCATTATGGGCTCTGGCATAGTTGAGTAGTCGTGCGAACTCTTACAGGGTAGACTAGCAGATGTAGGGGAAAGTAGGTGTACCGGTCTATCCATCGTAAGGTGCTAGCGCTTCTGAAAGACTATGTCTCGGTCATCCGTTTCTCAAACACCATGTAGTGCGAGAAACCAACGGAGGCGATCGAGTCTTGTGGGGAAAAGTGCGCAAACCTCTGCAGAGTGTATAAACTAATCATGATTAGCCGTGTCCCCGGTTATGGACATCTTGAGTATCTAGTCTTGGATTATCCTGTTGACTCATCACGTTACTTTAAATGAATATTGTTGGGTTTATGATGTTACTTAATTGGGATTGAGAATGCTGTCAACCATTCTCAATGTTCAACAACCACCATGATAGTTAATAAAATTTATTCCTTTGCAGTAGGGAAAAATTGGCTTTTCGCAAAACCTTATAACCATAGAGCTTTTCCACCAGCCAAATATGCATGTAGTGATAGCCTTTATTCATCATTCTCTATATGGTGTGAATTTGCCAGTACATTCAATGTACTGACCCTCTGTGGCTGCAACGTCTCATGTTGCAGGATTCTCTTTACGACGAGTAAGTGATACGTTAGGGTTACGATTTCTACACTCAACTTTGCCGTTGGTGTTGATGGGAATCCACAACCTTGTTACTTCCGCTATTTGGATTGAGGTAATAGTATTTATGTTATTTTTACTTGTGATTTACCTCTGTTATAAATCCTCGAGTACTGTGTGTGTCAGCATACCGATCCAGGGATGACACTTAAGCACAGAGACTTGATCCATTCGGGTCGGGTCGCTACAAGATAGTATCAGAGCACATGTTGACTGTAGGACGTGACCCTAGAAACTGGCAAGCCCATAGCAAAGATTTTTTCTCTACAACTTTCCCTTTCAAAAAGATCTTTTACCTCTCTTCTCTTCTGAACTTATTCAAAAATTCCCTTTAGGGAGACCATACCCCTTTCCCCTTTTGACCACACGAAGATTTGACTGATGAGACCACTCCAAGAAGTACAAGATATCGGACAACTAAGACCACTTGGGAATGAAGAGTATTTTCCGTGCATCTGAATACTGGAAACTACAACGGTTGAAGGCCGAAGACAAGTAGAATTTGAAGGCTCTGAAGAATTCCCAGATTTGTATGACCTAGGAAGGCTACCCTTATGGAACTTGGCAGACTATGGAAGTTGTCAATACCCGAGATCAAGGTGTATCAGAGAAAGACCAAGCATGGAGAGTTAAAAACCTCAAAGTTTTGTCAAGAAAACCCTAAGGCAGGAGATATCAACTAGCAAGATAGCTCATGGGAATGACAAGAGCAGAAACACGGTTATCCGAGATGTCATCACCCGCTGATGCTATTGTCACCGTGCTGAGTTAAGGATGCATTTCTTCAGAATGGATTTGATGGAACAAGGCTGATGGAGCACCTATTAGTAAGATGAAGTTTTAACCTTAGCCGGTGTATCACCAGGATCTGGAGTGTTACATTAAGAAGTTGAGATGGACCAACAAGAAGCCGTATTTTGACAAGGAAGTATTTTGAGAAAAACTCAGGACCCAGAAGCTGAAAGTAGCCCAGCTGGAGGAGCAAAACCTCGTGATACAGGAGATTCATCAGGAACTGAAGGGCAGTAGTACCATGGTTCATGCCAATGTTGAAACCCAGAAGTTTTGAATGCCACTCCAGAAATATTAAAGGACGTCACGAGAAACTTTTTGTCAACAGAGAGGATTTGGCAGAAGAAATTGAGAAGGACAAACACGATCAGAAGAAGCCATCGAAGACAGGAACAAGACTTGAAGAGTTTGGCGACGTTGACCCTTAGAAGACCGATCCCCTGTTATACACCTATGTTAGATGCGACGATTGTGAGCTGTCATTTGTTTGTTGTTTTTCCGACAGCCACAATAAAATCTGTCTTTTCAAAACTTTTGTTTGTATTGTGTGCATTCCTCTTGATCTCTCTTATCTCACCCCAAAACCCATGGACCCAATAGAGGATGAATGGAGATGAGCTTGTATTTTCGGGAACAATGAGTCAATTGGAGACAGACCGGTGGATTCAGAACATGGAGGATCATATGGAGAACAACCATATAGTCGGAAAGGATATGGCCCAGCATGCTCTTCAATGCTTTGAAAGAGGTACTGCTACTTGGTGGAGGATGTACCAAACCATCAATGGATGGCAAGGAGTAACCACTTGGAAAGAATTTAAGTTGACTTTGCTAAAGTCTCAGTTTGTGTCGCAGAAATTGAAGCCTTATGGAAAGGATATGAAAAAAACTTGTGCATGCAAGCTTTGTGGAGAAATAGGACACAACCATAAAGAACACAAGGATGAATGCCCTAATTGTGAAGGAAGTCACCCAGCTGAAGAATGCCCAACTAGGCAGATCACTTGTTTCTTGTGTGAAGGGACTACCCACTACCCTGCTTAGTGTCACATTTACCCCATGGTACAAAGAACCATCCAGCAGAAGAAAGAAGCAACGAGAGGAGCCCTTATGGAAAGTTTAGAAGAACCTGTGATGAAGGAAGATGTGGAGGACACACCCAAAGAAGAGCCAATTAAACCCTGCACCAAGTCATGCTATTCATGTGGAGAAGAAGGACACATCTCCCAGAATTGTTTGAATGGGGATTTAGTAAAATTCCCGACAGAGGAAGTAGAGTATGACCCACTGGAAATAGAAGCTCTGATGGGAATGGAAAAGTCCAGAAAGAGAAGTAGATTGGATCCCAGGAAGGATCTGAGTCATGTCACTTGTTATAAGTGCAAGGAGTCAGGGCACTACCTCAGCAATTGCCCAAAAAGGAAGCCAAGGACCCAAGTAGGCCACATAATCACAAGGAAACCTCGAAACTTGTCAGAAGTAATGTGTTTTAGTTGTAAAGGAGCAGGGCACTTTGCTAGAGAATGCCCCAAGGAGAAGGAAACTTGTGCTAGATAGTTGAGTTTGCAACAAAAGAAAGGGAGTAGTAGAAGTGAGAACATTTTTCTTCTATATTGAGGTGTTGAGTTGAGACATGTAATGGAGAAGCGAGAGATTGTAAACATTTGAGAATGAATAAAGTTAGCATCGTTGGTGCTGATATGGATTTTATGAGTTGTTACTCTATGAAGAAGGATTTTGACCATTTCTGAGGATATGAGAAATATGGTCTATGGAAGATTTGTGCATTTTAAGGGTGGTAGTACCCTGTAATGGATTTCGGACAAAATGAATACGAGTTTTGTCTCGATATGTGTGATGCCCCAAGAGTATGTGGGATGAAGTTGGAGACCGTCAGTTGTTTGGACCAAATGTGATCAAGGAGTCAGAAGAGAATGTTAAGTTGATTCGAGATAGACTGAAAGTAGCTCAGTCCAGGTAGAAGAGTTATGCAGACTTAAAAACGCAAGGAGGTAGTCTATGAAATTGGAGACAGAGCATGTCTTCGTGTGACCCCTCTGCGAGGAGTTAAACAATTTGGAGTTAAGGGACAGTTAGCCCCGAGATTTGTAGGACCATACCGAGTTTTGGAGCGTATG